>NW_017732151.1:177072-191628 GCF_001890085.2 Hipposideros armiger
AAAATTGCTTTGAAGGGTGGACTAGGCACTGACATTGGTGCATAGCTTCCCAACAGGAGCACTTCAAAGGCGACCATAATGATATTTAGCAATGAGACACTTTTTTGAGGATGAATTCACAAACTCAGTTGTCGGACCTCGTATGCACATGTGTGTCCATATGTCTCCCTTTCTATATAGACATATATATTCATCTATGAGTGTGTGTATGTTTCTATATCTAGATGTCCATAGATGTAGAAATCAATATGCACAAATACATACGTACACATAGATACACATTTAATACTCTAAAGATGACACCATGCAGTCAGTACTGTTAAATACTCAGAAACTACCCCTATGTGTGGCAGTACTGTTGTTCCATTTTACAGACTTGCACTGAGGCTATAATCCAGGCAAGGTCACAGCCTGTTAAGTGTAGCCGGGCTCAGAACCCAGGTGCGCTCAGGGTGCAGGCACTGTGGGCGCCCACGCTCCCTACCTTCCAGGGAGGTGATTGACAACCCTCCTCTGCTGGTGAGTGGAGAAGCCTGGAAATATGGGATAGGGAAGATGCCTGTACTTTCCTCTCCATTTCACTGTGAACCTAAAACTATTCTAAAAAATAAGTTCTTTTAAAATAAAGCTTTAAAACAAATTTCCTCATCTCAAAAACAAAAACCCATGAAGAGATAACAATACCAGACCAAGATATAATCACTATGTTGGAACTTTGACAATTTTGTTTTTTTGTTTGTTTGTTTGTTTTTTTAAAGATTTTTGTTGGGGAATTGGAGGGATGGGAACAGTGCTGGGGAATTGGGGGAAGGGGAACAGACAAGTTGCTATCGTTTTGTTCTTCAGTCTAGTTGTGGAGGACATTGCTTCACTGGCCCAAGTTGGCACCATCATTGCGCTCTTCCCGGGTGAGGAAGATCAGTCGCCGGCTTCTGGACGGCCACTCACTGCAGCTGCTGGCCGCTCACGCTGGCTGCTGGCTACACACGGTAGCCCATGGCAACCCATTGCAACAGGGGCTGCAGCCTACGCCGTCGCCGGAGACTCACGGCAGCCCAGCTCCAGGTTGAGCTGTTGTTCAGCATCTTAGCTGTAGAGGGCAGTGTCACTGGCCCTCATATGTGGGATCCGAACCGGGGCCCTCTGGTGTCCCAAGCCAGTTCTTAACCATTGCGCCACTCGGCCGGCCCAGGAACTTTGACAATTTTGGAACTCAGACAATTGGGGGGCATTGTTCTATAATAGATGATTTGCCTGTCAGTTTCGTCGGCAAAATTGTAAACCCTGTGAGAGTGAAGACAGTTTTATAAACAGGAATAACAAATGTTGTTGGGTCATCAGAGCTGGTTTCAGAGGGGTGGTGGCTGCCACAGATTCCAGGATGGGGTTAGAGGTCTTAGGAAGAAATACCCCATGAAACAGGGGCTGTTTGGGGAACTCAGAGGTCAGACCCCATGTAGCAGAGGATTTGGTATGAGGAAAAATCAGTGGTGAGGCTAGAGACGTCCATTGGGATCAAGGAATTCTCCTGTTGAAGGAACATATTTCGTTGCTACCTCCCTCATATGATAAACTCCATGAACTCTGATTTGAAGTTTGATTTGATTTGATTCTTTATGAAGCATTTCTGCTCTATGTAGAAAAGCGAAGTTCTGGACGTCTTTAATACAATGTCATCATGACACCTGGTAGGAGGGCATTTTAGGGTCCCCTTCAAAGCCTATGGCTATATTAAATGTAAATAAAAGAGTCCATTTCACTGATTTACATGTTACATTGTATCCATTTTGCAGCTGAAAGTATCTCAGATGTAGTCAACAATTTTTTGATTCCAACAAAGTGATGATTAACTTCCAGTTATGCATATCCTATAATTTTCCCCATTTTCATCTTTCTTTCATAAAAAGCAAAATCACATGAATCACCTGCAAAAATAAGTGTGTGACCAGACTGAACCTCAGCAGGCAATTGTCTAAGTAAGGTAATCGTGTCTTCCATGCACTGTTTGGTGGTGTCAGGCCTCAGAGTCTACAGGGGACATCACCTCTCTTACCAGTGATGGGAGAATGACTGTTGAATGTGCCTGAAGAAAAGGGGGTGTGCTTTGAGGACGAGAGCGGGTCGCAGCTGGAAAGCAGGTGTAAACTGAGTCAGAGAGCACTCTTCCTGCATCGTTGCTCCCCGCCGCTTAGTGGCTCCGTCTTCCTGCCTCCCAATTTCAGGTCCTCTCACCTCACAGGTACTCCCCACAAATCCCCTCCTCTTGGGTCTGATGTCCTTTGTTCAATGACTGTGACCAGGGAGTGTGTGCATATGGAGGGGCTGCGTGATGTAAAAACGCGGGCACCTGAGAAAGGCGTTCTTAGAAGAGGATCTGGGAGTCAGTGGCCCCTTTCCCTGAGGTCCCATGGGAAAAACCACACAGGATAACCCATTGGACCCACCGCAAACTTTTACTGCCAGTAACTCTTTAGCATCAAGGTTGCCATCAAAATAACACTCTCCATGCAGGTTTCAAAGTAGCCACTGATAATGACCTGAAATTAGCTAACATTTTTTAAAATTTGCAAGTGTCGCAATTAATACTTACTCATTGAAGAAGAACGTTTAAATTTTAGTAAAAATTATTTTTCAATGCTTAGTTTAAACTGGGCTAAAACACTATATAAGGCTCTGTTACCGACCTTTTTGTTCCATTATAGGGCCTGGGGCGGGGTATCATTCTGCCACCGTACTGTCTGTGTCTCTCTGGGAAATGCCAAGCAAGCTTCCTAAGCTTCATCTTTTCTCACACTTACAATGTGTGTGAAAACATCCTCCCTCACCCCCAGCCTGTGATGACAATGAGACGACTCTCTGGGACATACATACACTGAAATCCATGTGTTGTTTACGTGAAAATCATTCATTTTAAATGACCATCCTTTGCTTTCATGTAAGCCTGGAACCCAGTGCCCGGTGATTGACCACATCGTGGGGCCTGTGTGCTAACTCACGGTTATTCTAATTGCTATTTGGGGGAGGAGCTTTGCAAATTCCAAAATGTAGGACTTTCGGGGTCGTGGAGGCGGCTCACAGCCCCTGGGAGTGACGTAGGAGTCTGTTAAGGGAACTCGGCTGCATGATGATTGTTAATCTCTGAACTGTACCTGTGCTGACCTCTGTGCTAAGCACCCATCATTTCCTCACTTGGCTCAGAGCCTGATGGAGACCCTCTCACCGCCTCCATGTCCCAGAGGGGGAAACTGTCCCCCAGCACCTATAGGGCCCCATGGGACCGCTCCCGGGAAATACCTGGTCTCCAGAAAATCCCACCCCAGTCATTTCCAGCACCTCCCACTGTTGGAGGGTGCAATGGAGTTCTCAGTGTCTGGCTACGGGCTTGATCAGCTCCAGGAAAGGGGTGAGAGCCTCTTCTGCACACAGTCCCCACTATGCTGCTCCCTCAGGACGCACTGAGGACAGGGTGGAGGAAGCACTCCCGGGCTGTCCTGCTTTCCCTGCACCGCCCATTTCCAGTGGCACTGGGAGACACAGGTCCCCTTCTCTCTGTGCTCTGATAGGAATGGGCCTCTGGCAGGAGAGTGGGGAAGGAAGACAGGAGGTTCCCTGCCTGCCTGGAAGCTGCAGACCCACCCTCAGCACCCCCACCCTCCTGTACCCACTGGACCTGTGGCCATCACCGGGCCCCGCAGAGATCATGGGCAGGTGAGAGGAGGCCAGGGCAATGAGACGCCGACAGGCCAGCGTGTTTTCAGTGTGACTGAGTGTGTGCGACATGGATGAGCGGACACGAGTATCAGTGTCCCTGTGTCCCTGATCCAGCAGGAATTCAGGCTGGAAAACCACCATGGTCAGTTTTGTGTCTCTCTATGTATTTCTCCACTGGGGAGAGTGTTGTCCTGGCATCTTCAGGGGCCATTGTTCTCAGGACTGCCACCTGTGAGCTGGCACAGTCGTGCATTTCTCCCTGCCACACAGAAAACCAGCAGTGGGAACACAGAATCAAACTGCTCCCTTTTTAACGAGCTGAGCAGCCTGACCATTAATTTATAACAGTTTCTTAATCAGCCAGGGGAATATATTAGTTTCTTTTTCTTTTTCTTTTTCAAGAAATAAAAACAGTACAATTGCTCTGCTCATAAAATGCAGTCCCAGGCACGCCATTCCTAAGGGGTGAATTAATTAGTGCTACTCGTGAGGTTTTACTGCTATTGACTCATTATGTTCTATCAATAACCTTAATTCATCCACAAAACCGGTTCAGCCCCATAAGCTATAAGGAAGTCAGGAGGCCTCGTGGCTTGTTGAAATGTGACTTCCCAGAGTTTTCTCGTGTGGATTCTGTTTTTCCTCATGTCGGTGCCGACCCTGTTTCTCCTGCTTAGCACGGCTACACACCCCAGAAACACCCCTCGATTCCACTGTCCGGTGCACGCTGCCAGCCCAGCAGGTAATGACACAGCCTATCGTGGGTTGAACTGTGTCCTCTAAGTTCACGTGTGGAGCCCTAACCCCCAGCACCTCAAAAGGTGACTGTATGAGGTCAGACAATTGAGTTCGTGAACTCATCCTAGAAAAAGTGCTACATACCTAATTGCTGCATATCACTATGGTTACCTTTGAAGTACTCCCCTTGGGAAGCTATGCACCAATGCCAGCACCTAGTTTACCCTTCAAAGCAATTTTGGAACTCTTTTTCTGGAATGGCCATCAGAGCTGTCATCATATTACCCTTAATGTCCTGAATGTCATCAAAATGTCTTCCATTCAATATTTCCTTTATCTTCAGGTAAAGGAAGAAGTCATTGGGGGCCAGATCAGGTCAGTAGGGAGGGTGTTCCAATACAGTGATTTGTCTGATGGCTAAAAACTTCTTCACAGACAGTGCCTGATGAGCTGCTGTATTGTTGTGATGCAAAAGCCATGAATTGTTGATGAAAGTTTAGGTTGTCTTAACTTTCTCATGTAGCCTTTTCAGCACTTCCAAATAGTAAACTCGGTTAACTGTTTGTCCAGTTGGTTCAAATTCATAATGAATAATCCCTCTGATATCAAAAAAGCTTAGCAATATCATTGCAACAAGTTTGCGAACTTAATTATCAGGACTTGTATGTGGAGATGAATCTTTACAAAGGTGACTGAGGTAAAATGAAGTCACTGGGATGAAGTCATTAATCCAACAGGACTGATGTTCTTATAAAGACAGGAGATTAGGACAGAGACATGGACAGAGGGACTGCCCTGTGAGGACACGGGGAAGACAGCCAAGGAGAGAGTTTTCAAGAGACACCAACCCTGACAACACATGACTTCCCACCCAACTTCCGCACCCACCCCTCACTGCTGGCCCTCCTGTCATTCCAGACTGGGAAGTTCCATGTCCCCAGACTCCACCATCCATGTTCCCTGAATTCCCCAGTCCATGTTCACCTCTCTGACTGTGTGTGGGATTTCTGACTGACATGACCGAGTCTGCATGTCATCTGTCAGGCCCTGCTGGGTGTCAGTTCCGTGCATAGACAGGTATGTGCAAGGTGGTCCCAGAGTGGCCTGTGCCAGGGGAGAGAGAGACTCACGGTGAAAACACACAGAGGATTGCTACGTATCCAGTGTGGGTGTGGGCAGGGCAGTCCATAGTTGCCGAGCCCCTCTTTCACTTCCCTACGTGGGAGTCATCGTGCTCCTTAGGAAATGGACTTTGACGAATGGGGGTGGTGCCAGGAGTAACAGCAAGGCTGGGTCCCAACTTCAGGAACATCCTCACTGCCCAGGTCGGCCAGCAGAGGGAAGGCCTCTCCTCATCCTTGCTCACCCCACTCAGCCTCTCACTTTGTCCCTGGACAGTTTCCCTAACTATCCACCAGTGCATAACTTAGTGTCAGGTTCTGTTTTTGCTTTGGGGGGCCAGGGATGCTCAAAATGAGATGCTCCCCTGACCTCACACGCTATTCATAGGAGTTGGAGTATGGTGGGCCCCCGCCTGGGACTTCCCACGACCCTAGCGCCTGCCATCACATCAGGAGCAGGGACACTGGAAAGTTACATCTCTGCTGACTTAAAGTAGACTAACACGGAAGAGAACAGCAGCCCTTCCCATTTCTGCTGTGGGGTAAGAAACACACACCAAACCACTGAAGAGCAGGATGGGTCCCTGGCACAGTGAAGCCACCAGGCTCACCAGTATGTGGCCGCAGGAGCAATGCAGGTAGCTTTCCACATTCCAGTCTAAGGCTTTGGGGCTGGCCCAGTCACCCTGCAAAAGGGCCTTGTCCCCTCCAGCAACCGAAGGAAAGCAGTGGGGAACACTGAAGGGCTGGTTCTGATACCCAGGCTTTGTGGCTTCTCAGTAAACACTTTTGTGTCCAAACGGCCGCAATTCCTGTTCATTTGAACCTTTGGACCCCAGTGGTGGTGTCACTCAGACGATATCGCGTGCTTCTCTGTTTCATGACCTAAATTCACAGACAGAAATTGTCTGAGGAAGCAGACAACCAAAGTACCGGTAATCTGTGAGTTTACTTCAATTCCGCAAACAAACCCTGTCTACTGGCTTAAAAAATAAACACAGATCTAAAGCATGTCTGAAGGTGCCCTCTTTCATTTAAGTGATGGTCCAATGCTTGCGCACTGGGCAGGCCAGGCCGGTGCCCCTGGGTGAGGACAGGTGTCCAAGGCAGGGCCCTTGGAGGGGAAAGTCTGGGATGCGTTCTTTCTTTTAATGTATCTTATTGGGGCACATTTAGGGTTATCCTTAGAAATTCGGGGGTTTTCCCATCATTCAATACCTATTTAGTTGAATAAATAAATGGAGTTCATTTAATTCCGTTAAACGAAGAGCTAATAACCTGCTTGCTCTGGGCCATGGATCCCAACAAACTCAGTGGGTATTTGTTCTGAGTTATGGGCCCAAAACCATCTTTACATTATTTTTTTAAATTATATGATCAAAGCAGCATTGTTCTCCATTTATCACTAACATCATATGACTAATGTTTCCAGAATAAGAGTGACCCCATCCTACTGGAAGTGCCGGGAGGGTGACATCATTTTTGTCCCCACCTCCAGTTCTGCACCCCACCTTCCTTTGTCTCCATATCTGCACCCCCCACTGTCCCCTGTCCCACCCTGCATCTGCTGGCTTCAGTTCGGCCCTTTCCTGGGAAGGTCTGCCTCTTTGGTGGTCTTTGTCCTCTGAGGGTAACAATTCGTGTGCTAAACAGGTGGGTCCTAAGAAATGATCACCGTATCACCATTACCCAAGGTAATGAGCTTGGGCTTCTACAGAGGTCTCTAGGAAGGGACGAGCTAACATTACAAACATCAGCTGGATGATGCACACCAAGGAGGGGGGCTATTTGGACCTAGAAATTGAGTGTTATCTCCCCTGCCACCTTTCATTTGTCACTGAAATGACATAAGCATCTGAGGTGTACCACTTCCCCCATTCTGATGGCAAAAGCTCAAAGGCTAGACACCCATAGTCAGCCAGGCCCAAACATAGCAGTGTGGGGGGGTGGAGTTAGTGAAGAACACTTTTAATGCATCTCACCAGAAGGTCAGTCTCTAGCTGAATCCAAATCTAAGTCACTTTTCCTAAAACCTCTTCAAATGGTGATGCACACAATGTCAAAAAATACTGCAGAAGAGCTAAACCCCACAAACCAATATGGTGTAACAGCAAGCACCTAAGAGCGGGTAACATGTGCTGGAGTTTGGAGTCAAGGTGTGCAGATGTATATATGTGGGGACCAGAAAGGCTGCTTGTACTGCTGAAAACCAGCATGTTCACACCAAGAATGAACGGTTTCATCCAAAATGGGGTTCTCAGGGGTGACTTAGTCATTTATGCAAGGGAAGAAACAGTGACGAATGATGCACATTATTCTTCATTTCCTATTTGACTTAAATAATAATTGCCAATATCCCAGGGTGGTGTGGAAATGTAGGGATAAAAAAACAAGTAGCCCTCAATCCTGTCATTCTTTCAAAAAGTCATTTACAAGAAAGTCTTGAGTGTCATATCTTATAAAACCAGCAACAGTACTGCATTTTCAGGGTGGAAAATGATATTCTTAGAAGATGATTTCTATGTGTCTAGAGTGCGAAGGTATAGGTGATCAGATTTACAGGCAATTAATTCCTTAACTGGTTTGAAGATGTGGCAAATGGACACATCTGATTTCTAGGATGGAGACAGGCACTAAGGTAAAAATACTCATTTCCTAAGGCATCCTCCTCTGCAGCTCATCGCAGTGCAGCTCAAGAATAAAATTAGAACCTGAGAAGCAGGCTGCCCGGAACCAGAGGAAGCTCTGCTCCCTTGTTATGTGGTGTAGATGTGGGGCTCCCAGCCCCACTGCTACAGAAGCTGGGAAGACGAGTGTCCCCATGGCAACAGAGCCCCCACCGCCACCCACTGCCACCCACAGCCACCCATAGCCACTCACAGTCACCCACACCCCCACACTTGGCAGCGCTGGCCTCACTGGAGGCGCTGTGTGTGCACAACCAGATGGAAGTGACACAATGGAGAGACAGTCACTGCTGGAGCTCAGACAAGGCAGAAAATGAACCCAGAGCAAGTGTGTCTTTCTGTATCTGTTCCCACACATGCACTCACAGGGCAGGGCTTTGCTCCACAGGTGCCCAGCTGTAGTTGGGATCTGTCATTCATCCAACAAACATTTACGAATGACCTCTTACAATTAAAATGGCCAAAGGGGTTAAGAAGATTAAAAAATTGGGCTGCTGTCATCAGAAGCTCATCACCTAGTGTGGGAGGTGAGACGGGGCCACTGTCACCACAGCACACAGGAGGACTGAGCAAGGGTCCACCAAGGTGGGAGTTCGGTGATGAAAGTAATTCTTTCTGACCAGGGGAGGGAGGGGACACTTTGTGGAGACTAATAATGGTAATTGTGACAGCATCCCATCAGTTACTCGGCGCGTGTGGTGGCAGAAAGTGACACTAACTCTTACACACGCTTTCTCCTGTTCTCATGATAACCTCCCAACACCCTTGGGAGAGGAAGGTGGCATTGTCCCCATTGTCCTAATGAAGAAACTGAGGCAGAGACGTTCAATCACCAGCTACAACTGAAAGCTGTAACCGGCAGACCAGTTTGTGTTACTTTTCCTTCTATTTCCCTTTCTTAGGTCTGTAATTTTTGTTTCCCACCTCAATGCAAAGATCTGTCAAATCTGTAGAGAATCCTGTGAGCTTTCTCAAATTTTCTAAAATCATTTACAGTGGCCAGGGCAAAATTGCGAAGTAGCTGAGTGTGCCTTTTGTTCTCTTGGCCTCATTTCTCAGCTGTCCCGCACCATTCATTGTTGACCTCCGCCCTCTCCTGCCCTTCTCCTGTCAACAGCTGGGCGAGAATTTCTTACTCAGCTTGCATGTCCCTGCATCCCTCCGTGTTACTAAATGCACTTGCCACACCCCCAATGGGATGCATGTCCTGAGACTGGCCCACAGAAGAGGGACAGCTTCTGGTCTCTGGGGGCCGTGCTCCCCCACCCGGTGACCTCTGACTCTGGTCCCCACATAGTCACAGGACTCCGGCCACTTGCAGAGTCTTAGGAAACATGTGACCTTGCTGTGCTCATTGGCATTTCTGAAGAAGGTAACTCATCACATGATTGGAAACAGCTTCATGAGGAAGTGTCACCAGAATTCAGTGGCTAAGACCTGCATCTATGTGGTGATGTTATTTGGCCTCCTTCTGTCTGCAGCACAATTTGCATTTCTGTGCAGAGCAGTGGGGCCCTTGGTGGGAGAAGTGCATATTTGGTGCTTTCCTTCGAAGCCCTCCTTTTTCTCTTCTGGACTTTGATATGATATTACAGCATTTTACTTATTTTTTAAACCACTTTATTGAGGCATCATTGACATATAAATATCTGTACATATTTAACATACACAGTTCGATAAGTTTGGGGACATTGGGACACCTGTGACACCATCAGCAGCATTAAGACCATAGGCACATCCTTCATGTCCCAGAGTTTCTTCTAGCCCTATTATTGTTGTTGTTGTTGTCATTATGTGGTAAGCACCTAACATGATATCTACCCCCTTAGCAAATGTTAAGTGTGTAGCAGTGCTGTCAGCTCTGGGCCCCATGCGGACCAATAGGTCTCCAGAACTTACTTATCTCGTGTTGGTATATGAAAGCCTCACGTGCACATGGCCCATCGAGATCTCAGAGGTGGCCATGCAGTCAAGAGTTTACCTTACTTTGTTTAACCCTCAAAACCACCGCCATGCATCAAACACTTGTCAAGCACTTACATGCCAAGCATGGTGGTCAAGCATGAACAGCAAACCATTGGCTCCTGCTGGACTTGGATTCCAGCAGGATAAAAGAGGCGAAAATGTATAATACACTGGGAGGTGATGATGGTTGTGAGGAAAAATAGAACAAGATACGGGACATCTGAGGGCCTGGGCAAGGTTCAGGTGTGAACTTAGATGGGACACTCGGGGCCTGTCTCAGGAGATTGCTCTTGAGCACAAACCTGCGTGAAGCGGGGCAGAGCCATGGGGGTCTCTGGAGTGAGAGTTCCCTGGCAGCTGCTCTCTTCCCCTAGGTGAGCAGTGGGGGGCCTGCGATACGGGCTAGAGCCATCAGAAGGCTGGTCCAGTGCCATCTTTCATAGTGATGCTGGCTGAGGCTGAGACCTGAGCTCTCAGCCAGACACTTCTGTATGACCTGGGCTTCCTCAGAATATGGCAGGTGGTCATCAGGGTTGAGCTGAGAGAGATGGACAGAGGCCACAGGGCCTCTGATGAAGTAGCCTGAGAGTCCTGCCGCATACTCCTCCTGCATTCTGTAGAGCGGAAAGAACAAACCTTGCTGGGTCCATGCAGGGGCAGATGGGCCCACCTCTGGATGAGATATGGAGAAAGTGGGACTAGAAATACACTTTTTTGAAAATCACGCTTGGTCACCAAGAGCTACTTCCATAACTCGGACAGGGGATGATGTTATCTTAAGCTCAGGAACCAAGGGTGCAGCTGATGAGAGGTAGTCACTTGTGTGATATGGTTAAAGAATGGAACTGTTAGGATTGGATGTGTAGTGAGAGGGGAACAGGACACACTGAGGATGAATGGGGCTGCTAGTTCCTAAATAATGAGGCAAACACAGTTGCTAGTTTCTGTCCAGGGAGGCTGTCAAGGAACAAGCTCTAAGACCATGACATTCAACATGCTCCTTCCATATCCCCATGGAGATGTCAAGCAGAAGCTGGTCACAGGAGCCTGGATCCAAGGAGGACTGAAGTGGAGATGAAAGTTTGTCCATGTGGGGGTGGGATGTAGAATTTAAGACCGTGGAGCCAGAAGAGGCCACAGAACATGATGGTATAAAGAGAGAGGGTGAGGTCTGGGGCTTTGAGGCTGGGCACTGGTATCTGGAGGGACAAGAAGAGGAAACATGCCCCACAAAGCAGACGGACAAGGAGAAATGGCCTGGAAGGAGGAAGACACCAGGATAACGGGGTGTCCTGGAAACAGGCAGAGCAGGTGGTTCTGGAAGGGGAGGTCAAATGCTGTGAAGTTTCCAGGGAGATGGAAACGGGTGGAGTGGGGATCATGGGTGAGCTAGAGAAGCGATATGTGCTCATGATGACATATTGGGGAATTTAGGTCGATGAGTTCAGAGGACCTGGAGGAATGGGGACAGAGAAATGCAGTGCAGAGGGAAGGCAGGGGCAGGGGCTGCTTTGACTGATTTTGTTGGGGGATTTTGTGCTAATGGAGTTTGTCCAATAAAACATGAAAATCTGACAAAACAAGTTTGGGGAGTATAACTGGAGGAGAAGAGCCCTGGATATGGTGAGAGAGGAAGGGAGGCAGTGCCCACCTGCAGGGAGTGGCCTGGGTCAGAGCTGGCTGGACCCCTGCTGTGTTGGGGTGGAAGGCAGAGTGTGAGGTGTGGGACGTGTGGGGGTGCACGTGGTTGGGGGAATACGGGTGTCCTCTAAAGAGAAGAGAAAAGCATGGGCAGCAGCTGAGAGTGAGGGAGGGGAAGGAGTGTTGGAGGCTGGAGTTGAGAGAGGAGTTGTGAAACAGTCTCCAAGTGGGATTGTTATGAAATTAGATTATAAATTAACAGGAGATGGATCGAGTTGGTACAAGGCATGAGGACCTGCAGGAGGCTTGTGGAGACAAATTTTAGGTGACACCAGCAGCAGGGTTGGCTTTTCTCTGCAGCCAGACTTCACACTCTCTTGGGGGAAACCTGAAAGAGGCTGTGTGTCGAAGCCACTGGACGTGGGGTGACTCAGGGTTTTTACAGCTGAGAGTGACAGAGGAGCAGAGGGCAGGGTTACCAGGAGTTGAAAGTAGATGGGGATTCTGAAGTGGAGGCAGAAGAAAGATGGCGGGGATGGCAGATTGGAGGTGTGGTTGCATAGAAAGCTGGCGTCAAGGGTACAGGGAGGAAAGGGGTGGTATTTGGAGAGTAGGGTGCTTAAAATTGAGGCTTCAAAGGAGGTGTATGATTTGGCAACTACCATAGGAATCGATTAGAAAACAGAGATGAAGGGCAAGATTTATGGAGCTAAAAATTTTGTGAAATTAAAGACCAGATATTGTCTTCATGGAGAGTGAGGTCGCCAAAAACAGTGCTGGAAAGAGAGGTGAAAGGGGTATGTATGCGCTCCATCAGTGAGATGGAATCTGTGGGGGCAGATGTGCTCCAAAGGATGTGTGAACTTCACAGCATCTCAGCCCATGAGCTTGTTAGTCCCATGATCATCACCTGGGAACCTAATAGAAATGCAAATCCCACCCCACCCCAGACTATCGAATGGAAATCTTCATTTAACAAGATCCCTAATAGCTAGTGATGCTGAGCATTTTTTCATCTATCTGGTGGCCGTTTGTATGTCTGTCTTCTTGGGAGACGTGCCTATTCAGGTCCTCTGCCCATTTCTTAATTGGATTGTTTGGCTTTTGTTGTTGAGTTGTATGAGTTCTTTATATATTTTGGATATTAGCCCTCTGTCAAAGGTGTTGTTTGCAAATATCTTCTCCCATTCAGCTGGCTGCCTCTTTGTTTTGTTGATGGTTTCTTTCACTGTGCAGAAGTTTTTGGGTTTGATGGAATCCCATTAATTTATTTTAGCTTTTACTTCCTTTGTCATTGGGGTCAGGTTCACAAAACCTCCGCTGAGACCAATGTCCATAAGTTTATGCTGTCTTCTATGTATTTTATTGCTTCAGGTCTTATTTATATAATTTTATCAACCAATGTTACCCCCAAGAAGCTTAATTTTTTCAAAAAGACCACAGGTGAATCGAATGCACATTGGAGTTTGGAGAGCACTGTGGAGAATGGAGGTAAAAAGCATGTTTTGAGGAAGTTCGAAGTTTTGCTGATAGTGTGAGTTTGGAGGACACAGAGGCAGGCTGCCAGCATCTGCAAGGGGATGAGAATCTCATCCTTAACGAAAGTGGAAACACACACCCAACATTTAAACAATGCATGTGTCCCCACCCCATTTTAAAGCTCTCTCAAGAAAAAGGGTTTGTTTTCCCTTAAAAGAATTTTAATGAAAAATGATGGAGGAGAGGCTTTTTTTGCAGTTGGTCTTAGAGAGGATGAAGAGTAAATAACAGTCCTTTGCCCCCCCAAATCATACTGCTTATGTCTCTTGTTGAAATGTAACCACAAAATCATCATCACTCTTATCCTGTGAATTTTGTAATTTAGCATCATATTAAATGCAGTGAAGAGCTGAGGGATTGTGACGGTAACTTCTAAGACCTGATAACATTGAACATATAAAATATAGGCAAGGAAAAGCTTTGTTTTGCATTCTTATGTTTATATATGTTATTATTTTGCCATGAACACACGTGACATACGAGTATATGTTTTCATAAAGCCATAGGCCTGCCTTATAGTCCTAACATATGTGACACAGGGATGCTGGCTTGCCAAACCTGTTCTGTGTCCTTACCCAGAGCGTATGTGTGGCTCCTCGAGTCAGACACCTGACTCACACCCAGAAATCACAGATGCTCTGCTCCCAACACATGGTCAGCCTCCCCTTTTCTTAAGCACGACTGAGCCACAAGCTGTATCTAAGATGTTTTCCCTTTGGCTGTGTAGTCAAAAGGTCTCAGAAACAAGAGTGCAGATAGGCACACAAAACATGTTGTTGAAATTTGAAAGGAGCTAATGAACAGGCAGGACTCCAAAGCTGGGTATGCCATGGGGACGCGGGACACTGAGGTCCAGCTCTGACTCACTTTCTGGCTGTGGGTGGAAATACATACATTCTTGGGACAGCTGGGTTAACAGTTCTTCATGGACGTCAGGGTGTGAGGGGCTGGGCAAAGACGGTCAGGAGCCAGGAGTCAGTCATGACTGTTTCATCTCTAGTGTAACCTGGGCAAGAGAGAGCATGGGTGGCTCTTGTCAGGGCCCCAATAAGAGAAAAAAAGCCACTCTGAGTAAACAGGGGAAATAGAAAGAGGGAGTTGGTTCCAAGGGCAAGAGAAGGACTGAGAAGCCAAGAAGGAAGGAAGGAAGGAAG
>NW_017732151.1:191675-243702 GCF_001890085.2 Hipposideros armiger
GAGGGAGGGAGGGAGGGAGGGAGGGAGGAAGGGAGGAAGGAAGAAAGGAAGGGAGGAAGGAAGGGAGGAAAGAAAGAAACTGAGCTGGGCTTGGGTAGGGAGCCCAGAGCCTGGCCACCCTGCACAAACAAAACTGGGGTCCTTCACCAAGACCAGGGAGAAAGAGGAAGACAAACGCAGGCCCTACTGGGTCCCTGCCAGCGTCCCCTCCCTTCTGGAGCCTGGGTGACAGGCCCTGAGAGGGGCTGAGTGCACCCCTCCCACTGATCTCACAGGCCATGAGGCCACGAGTGGGCATGACACAGCCTCCTGTGCCCATCACCTGTTTGCTCCAAGGCCTCCTTGTCCCACATGAGCACGGATCTCATTCATGAAGGGGCTGACAGGGGCCTGCGTCAGGGAGTTGGGATACATGTTTGCCCTGCACACGTGTATAGGGACCTGGGAGCTTGTTAGTCCCATGATCATCTCTGCTTAGAAAAAAATAGTGAGTTTTTCAGCGGTACTCCAAATGCCTTCTTTATTCTTGAGGGCTGCCTCAAACGTGGTATTTTAGGGCCTCTTGGTAGAAAGGACGACCAATTCCTCTAGGAACAGTCTGTTTGAATCAGAGGAAGCTGCGGTGTTTCTGAGCAAGGCAGATACCTCTCAGAGTCTCATGCCCATTAGAGAGACGTTCCCTTTGATTCCCGTTTTCCACGGTGGGAACTGTGCCTCCTGTAAGATGGGCTGGAATCACCACTCTGATTAAAGGGGGTTGAGATCAGGCCAGGGAGGGGATTCTCTGCAGGCTGACCCTCCGAACCCCATGTTTGCATGACCGAGTGCCAGTTCTCAGGAGCCCCCACGTGCCAGGGAAATCTGAACCACGTCCAAAATGCATGTGCCATGCAGCTTGGGAAAATCCAGCAATTAAAAGCAGCTAAAACTAAGCAATTTATGACTTACAGATGTCAATTTATGACAGAAATCACTGCATATATTGTACCAGCAAAGTGACACTTATTTGGTAATTAATGATTAAAACAGTAATTTCCCGATGTTATCAGCCACCTGTTATCTGATGATTAAAGATGGTTCACTCAACAAGGCTGGGAGGGTCTGTACTCCCTGTCACAGTGCGGGGGGAGTCTCAAACTAAGGTTTCTGGGCTCTGGGCCCACTGTCCCGAGAGTGGATGAACACAGATCGTGAGGCATATGTAGTTTCTACTTCAAAACCCTTTATAAATATTTGCTGAATGAATGAATGACTCAATTCCATGGGAAGCAAAACCCAAAACAAACAGAAAATGTGGACAATAAAAGTGCCTGCAGAGACCACAGATCCTGCCCCTTTCCCCTGAACTAGGTCCAACTGAAGGTCATCAGTGACACCAGAGGACCTGAAAGTCTTTCCTTCACCCTCTTCTTCTTTGTAGATTTAGTGATTGATGTAAAAAATATGTTCTCTGCTCCTTACACTTGGGACCCCCCAACCCAGCACAAAGAAGACCTGGGGGGCCACTGTGGGTGCAAGTGTATGGGGGGTCCCTGTGGGTGCATGGTGACCTGCCTCCCTCAACCCCTTTCTAAAGGAGATCCAGAGCATATCTGCTCATGTCCCCATATGCCCCTTCTTTCTAATGAGGGGACCCCAGCCTGGCAGGATCAGAGGGACAGTGCCATGAGGAGGGGCCACTGTGCACCTGCATTAGAGTTATCATTGGCCTCCAGCTTCCGCTTACCGGGGTCCTTGTGATGAACAGCCAGCAGGCATAGGAGGAAGTCCAGCAGAGCCGGTCCATCACCCCCCCCCAGCTCAGCCTCCCTGGGGTGGGGACATCCTTGTGTTGTGAGGCCGGTGTGGCTCCTAAAGTTCATTCAGAGCTATACTGCTTTTCACACCATGCCCAACAAGCCAGCTCAGCGCCGGTATCCTGGGACCCACCTGGTCACTCCGTGTTTTCCTGTTACAACGGCAGCATCCTGGTTTGACTCAGCCCATTTCCTGGGCTTTGGTCCATCACTGACCAAGGAGCTGAAAGATTTGTAAGAGCAGATTCCAGGCTCTGGGGAGCCCACTCCTTGATTTTTCTCTCCCTGTTCATTGGAATAAAGACTTCTTGCATTAGTAATAAAATAATAAAAGTTTCACAAGTTGCAGAGCCTGTGCCTAGTAGAAATCACAAACCCAATGGCATGACAGTGGAACTTCCCAGCAGCTGGGAGCTCTGTGAGGATGCAGGTCTCATGGACACACTACAAGGTCCAGAGCAGAAGAGGACAGACACAAGGAGGGAGGACAGAGAACAAACATGTGTGCTCCTCACTTTCTTGAGTGACCCTGACCATCAGCACAGTCATTCTTTTAGTGACAGAAACTGAGGAATTATTTTATTTTTTTAATAGGATTCCTGGCCTTTTAAGTTCATTACCAATGAGACAATGTATGTGATACACATGTGACAAACCATGGTGAAGACCTGTTTACACTAACAGGCCTATTTAAGAAGGAAGGAGGGCACTGGCTAAAGCAAATTGTCCTGTTTAATAAGCACAGAAAAGTGGAGTACATTCATTTCTGCTCTTTTTCGTGGTTAGGGATATCAGTTTTAAGCCCTGGGCAGCTTTCTTCCTGTAGTTGCCAGGTTAGAGGCTGGTGCTCTGGGAAGCCGAGAGCATGTGAATCCTGGCACTTTTCACTTTGCATTCAGAAAGTTCTGAGCATCCTTGGACTTACAAACGCTGCGGGGAGATTGAGCACTGAAGACCCACTCATCATCCACAAACAAGGGGGCTGGCTTTGAGCATCCCAGGTCCGGTGACCCTCTGGCATTGAAGAGACTCTGGGTACTTGACATGGTTGATGTGTCACTTGCTCAGAAGTCCTTGGCAAACAGGGCAGCGTTTCCCAAACAGAATGTGTCCTGAAGCAGCCGTCCCTGTCAGAGGTAAGAAAAACATTGGAGTTGCGGACTAGGTCAGTGAGAGCAAAGCTGTACAACGCGGACACCAAAACATCCCATTTTTGTTTCAAAGTTCGGCTAGGTCAATGGGTGGGGGACAGAGAAAGGTGCCACCAAGAAAGGAAAAGGGTGAAACATGGTAACTGATGTCTGTTTCCATCACCTGAATCTGCCTGCCTTCGGGTCTCCTAAATCACTGGGAAGTAGTCTGGTTGGAAGGCTTCCAGCCCTGGGGCTTAGCCCAGGCAATGTACTGTCCTGCCACACAACACATGGAGCATATTTTGTGGGCCCTCAATTAGTCAGCTCAGGAGCCATGACAAATACCACAGACAGCAGCTTAAGCAACAGACATTTATTGACTCACAGTCTGGAGGCTGGAAGTCTGAGATCAAGGTGTCACAGGGCTGCTTCCTGCTGAGGCCTCTCTCCCTGGTGTGTAGATGGCCGTCTTCTCCCTGTGTCCTCATGTGGTCGTCCCTCTGTGTGTCTGTGTCCTGATCTCTTCTCATAGGACACCATCCCTATTAGATTAGAGCCCATCCCAGTGACTTCATTTTTACTTAATCACCTCTTCCAAGGCCCCATCTCCAAATACAGTCAACTTCTGAGGACTGAGGGTTGGGACTTCACCATAGGAATTTGGGGGACACAATTCAGCCCACAACAGCCCTTTCCTAGTGTTCTTTATATTTATAAACACAGCACATTGATGTCTCTGAATTCTGTTATACTCCGTCCTGTTGTGGCCCAAATAGCAATTTAAAACTGTGGTTGGAATCCCAGATCTTCCATCTATCAGCCAAATGATTAAACCTTGGGGTCCCAGCTCTCTCTTCTATGAAATTTGGGTGTCTGTGAGATGTTCTCCAAAGTCTCAACTAATTCTAAGGACTCTGTAAGCGACTTCCACAATCATATCATTAAATTCTGAAGCCACGTGATGACCTCAAGTGCATTCCATTAAAATTGCCCCCATGCAAGCCTGTGTGAAAATGACAGACCTGCAGGGTGCTGAGACCAGGCCTTTTAAGTCTCAGTAAATCATGGTGTGTTCACTCATTGAAGCTCTTTGGCTTTAGTTGGGTAGGGAGTTGATTCACCTTTTCACAAAGGTATTAGCCACTGAAATGTCTGGCCTCATCTTTCTTGTTTTTCAAAGACCTAGTGTACGCGAAAATTTCCAGAGCCAGCAAAATCATACAATTACCTTGAAACTCTCAAAATAATGAGCTTTCTTGGGAAATATCTACTGCCCCCATTGTCAGACCATGGGCACAGTGAGGAGGGTTGTCCAAGAGGCTTGCAGACGAGCACTTCCAGGAAATCCAGGGAGAACAAAGTGACAAAGAGAGTGCTGGAGCCTCGGTCAGGGGTAGGGAGAAGGAAGCAAGTGCCACTGTGCGTGTGTGCCAAGTACAGAGGGAAAGGGCACCTCAGTCAGATGAAGTCACAGGAAGGGGGGCTCCCAAGAAGGCTGCAAGGGGGCTCATTCTCAGAGCTACTTGGAGAGACAGAGAAAAGCCTCGTGGGTACTGCTGGGTGTGTGGGATTTTGTTTGCCTGTGTGTGTGTGTGTGTGTGTGTGTGTGTGTGTGCGCACGCGCGCGCGCGCGCGTGGACACCTGAAAGTCCCTTTCAGCCTCTTATAAAAATATGTTGGGTTTTAGAGGGAAGAGATTCCCTCTATTGCTCACATTATCAGGAAAAGTTCAAGCACCGTGGATGCACAGAGAGAGCAAAGAACAAAATTGAAGACACATGGGCCACTCAGAGAGCATTCCTACTGCTCTGCCCATAGACCAGGACAGGTGGGGGAGGGCCAGGCCGTCCTTTGTCCAACTTTGTCTCCACGGTGTCATCTATGTGTTTTGATTGGGAATAAACCCACCAGATAAGAGAAAAAGGACTGAGTACTTACACCTCTCCCCACCTGAAGTCACCCACATTTGCCACGGTGACCCTATCAGGTTTATGTTTATGAGACTCAGAATATTTTTCAAACAAAAAGAAGGGATGTCACAGGATTCCAAGAGGCAAGAGCTCATTCTGGGAGCTGTCCAGGGAACAGTGCTGAAGACAGCATCCTGGGAGCTGTCCAGGTGCCAGTGCTGAAGACAGGCAGGGTTTAAACAACACAGTCCTGCTGAGCTACCCCTTTCCTTCTCAGTGGCCAACTCACTTGCATGAGAACCTTGTTTTATTTGCCTCTTTTCCCCTAATCTCCCATGTCTAGTCTCTAAGTCCTGGTGACTCTGTCTCCCAACTATCTCTTGAATAGCCCTTTCTCTCCCCATTGTCACTACATGGGCTACACCAGGCACATCACCCATGTCTTTCTTTCATGGAGTCTGGCCTCTGACCCAGTTCCTATCCTTGACCCACAGTTACTGATCACTCTGCCTGCCAGCCAGGCTGTGTGCTTCATCCACTCCACTCCAGGAGACAATTCTTTACATTATCTAGAGCTGTCCCTTCCTAACACGTGATGCTTACTCGGTGGTTCATACTTTCCTAAACACCAATTGTTAGCACTCAACAAAATGCTCCCTCCCGTAATGGCCAACAGGCCCTGCTGTGCACAGCATCTCAGTGACGGACATTGAGAGCTTATCTGGCTTTGTGGGAGCAATTTGCCAGGATCCTTCCATTGAAATGGTTATCAGCTGATCAGTAATGAGTTCTGGACCCTTTTGACCTCTCCAGCATTGCCTCCACGCTGAACTGATGTGGTCTTCTGAAAATCATTACCATTCTCTAGCTGTAAGGGACCTTTCTATGGAGATTTCATTGTCCATCTTAATTGGCAGAAAGATCCCTGTAAGAGATTACCCTCCGTCTTAGAAGTGAGACATGTAAAGATGCTGCTACTTTTTCTGCAGTCACTTGGGTAGTGAGCTGGGATGTGAGGGCCATGTTTCTGTGCATGGACTCACTGCATCATCCCTGTTCTACTGAAGGATGAGACACAGACAGACACACAGATTTTTCAACCTCTGAGTTGCAGATGGCAATTTTAGAGTTTGGAAAGGAATTGATCACACCACCCCAATGTGGGAATCCTGCACCCCTGCCTCCCTCTGCCTGGGATTGGACTGGGGTGGGGGGGAGAAGGGGAAGGAAAAGCTGAGGTTAGAATTATCCTTGGGTCTGAGTGACAGTTGAGGGTCCAGTTGTAGCAGGACAGGGACATTTCCCCTAGTGGAGGCTGCAGTTATAAATGCATGAATCCACAACCTGGCTGAGTTAAACAACTGTACGTGGCTTAATGATTCAAACCCTTGAGTGTTTCAGGGAGCTGACCAGATGCCCACGAGGCTGTCCAGATGTGCCTTACTCAGGATATCTGGGGATGCCTTTGGGGCTCAGGCCTGGGGGTACTGTGCCAGGTGATATCAGGGTTTTTGTTGTTGCTTTTGTAGAGCACCCCTCCATCACCACCTCCTGATGCCTCCCCAACACACACAAGGAGGTAACACCCTCTGGTTGCTATGGCAACAGGGTCTTCATGGATAGGAGCAAACCCTTCTTGGGCAAGAGCAGCCTTCCTCATAAAGGAGAAGGAGGGGAACAGAGAGAGAAAAAAACTCAACCTGAGGGGGCAAAATCTATCCAGAACATCACATTTGCTACCAGCTTTCACCTTGTCTTTCTATGGACCTTAATTTGTTTTTTTATATTGATCCCAAAGTATCTGTTGTTTATTTTGAGGGAATTGAAGATATTACCCAAATGTCCAAAAGTTAATTTATTTCAATCATCTTGAAATACCTTTAAATGTATGAAATATATGGGGGTGAGCTGCAGTACACACACAGCCTTTGAGAAGAAGTCATATGTGCTAGTCACAGCAAGCATGTTCGGTTCAGAAAGTGTCCTTCAGTGACACTGGTACACCTCATGCAGCAAGCAGTGATGGTGATAGCACCTCACACAGTCTTCAGATTGGACACTTCAATATACAAACACACAGGTTTGAGACAAACACTGAGGGACAGTTGGACAGAAAAGGGCTGATTTTTTTTACCCTTGTAATTGGAGGTTTTATAGAAGTTGACTTGCTGAGTCTCCTGAACATCCTAGGGACACTCAAAATCCTAGTCTGAACTGTGTGAGTGTGTGTGCTTGTACATGTATCCACATATAGGGTGTAAACACCACATGTTACATAGACTCTGTATGTTATATAAACTCTACATGAAATACAGCCCCTGCATGTGACAGACTACATGTCATAGAGCCTTTACATGCTGTGCATATGTTGGAGTGGCATGCAGACTCCAGGCCCCTGGGATGCGTTCACTCTTGTCATAGCTTCATGCCTGCTTTGACATTCATGCAAAGCCCAGATCTGAATGGGAAGTTCCTGAGCATGCTGCGCTGGGCAGCAAGCTGTGCCCTGTCTCCTGCCCCATGCAGGACAGCTCCACTATGCAAGGACACCACCATGGCCCAAACCATGAGCCCCTGGGGCCATCAACCTCATGTTCTTCCCTCAATTGCAAGTCTTGCATTCAACACAGCTGTTGAATGCAACAGCTCGGAACACTGCAAAGCCCCATTTTGCAAGAGATAAGTTCTTAAAATAAAGACAAAATCTACTTGAATGGACAACTTGAGCCTTCAGCGACAGATGTGATACTCCTTTTGCTGGCTCTGCGTCACCCAGCACCCCTTCTTTATGAGGGAAAGATGATGAATGCTAGTTCCTGATTATTCAGAACTCAGGCACAAATATTCCCATCACATCACTGTCAGATGTACTTTCATTTCAAAATCTCCCGTCATCCATTGAAGAATAAAGTTGGTGACAATTTATCTTCCTTCTGATGCCATTTCGTTCCCATGTGAAAATCTGCTCATCAGCAGGGTTTCGCTGGGGCCATGGATATTCCAAGACAAATAAATGCACAGAGAATGGCATCATCTGTGCTGCTTGGATGTCTAAACTGTCCTTCAATTAAGTTTGAGAGGTTTAATGCTTTAATTGATCTCCTTTTAGATACAATGAGCTATCAAAAATGGAATACTAAATAACAGGCTCCTTTGTCTGCAAGTGCTGTTAAAAAGAGTAGGGAGCTATTTTAAAATGTGTTTTCAGCATATTGATTGTGGGATCCAACGCTGAGCTGGCTCTACAGACCCACCTAGAGGGCATCTCTACAGGTCTCTCCTGTTAGAGTCTGAAGGGCCGAAGGGAGACAAAGAGGACCCAAGTGTTCACTGCTCAGGGGTCCATATCTGACTTGCACTTTTCTAGCTATGAATGCCACCATCCTACACACTGGGAGTCCAGAGACAAGAGGGACCCACATCACATACATGCTCGTCCCTAAGGTCCTGTCTGCTCCAGCTTCCAGCAGGACAGGGGGCTCACCGCTCAAAGTCACCATGGCTGCAATAGTCCAGTGACCAAACCCCAAGTTAAAAACATGAGTTGTGTGGCAATCTTCTTTCCACAAGATTAAACCATGTCCCAGTTGAGGACATTTCTTTTGAAACCTACTGGGGTGCATCCTGTCCTCCTGGGATCATTCACAAGGCCTCTGAGCCAAGCGGTTATGGGTGCTGCTGTCCCCAAGTTCCCTCGTGGCAGAAACTGGTTTAATTTGCATTATATTTCTGACCATGCTCACTACTGAGAACTCTTTGTTTCTTGGGTGGACACATCTTCCCAAATTAGGACCCCAGATCTTCTTTCAGGGACAAGAAAACACGTGCCAGCCAGGAAGGAGGACTTGGAAACTCAGTCCTGTTTCCCCCTTTTACTGCTGTTGGGAATGAGGCCTTGATTTGGTTCTCAGCTTTAAAAAGAAAACGTCAGAGCTGCCACATTCAGATAACATCCAGTCTGTCTGCTACACCTCTAATTATCAGTCTGCCTTCTGGGTAAAATGGTACGATTCAATTATTGGTTTTTGTTCACTTGTCAGCTACAAAAAAAAAATTATCACTGCCTTCAAAGCAGCTAAAAGAACAGAAATTCTGCAAATTGCTTTCTCACCGTAGTTACTTCAGACCTGGTACCTCTCTGCTGAGTGTCAGAAATTGCATAACATGGGGCTGCCTGCAAGTCGTACTTAATGCAGCTGTTTCAATGACTTGTTTTACATTATGTAATTTTACTGAAATGATTTCCTTTGTCACCCCTTTATTTGCAGCTCATCCTGACACTTCCCACTGATCACGTAAAATATACGTTTGATCCACCTCTGTAAATATACAAGCAAAATTGTCAAACAGGAGTGTGTCACTTTAAATCTCTCTGTGAGGTGAAGGCACAGTCAGCTCTTCCACATAGGGTGACAGCAGGTCCCATAAGGCCGTGACCTCTCCCACACCCAGCTTCCTCTTCACCTTTCAATTGGGTGTGTTTCCTCAGTTTTAGAGAAATGCTGCCTGAATAGTTAGCATTGTTCTGGAGACATGGCATGCACAGCTCTCGGGCTGCCAGGCCAACTGTCCTGCCTTCAGTTGCCCACCGACGTGCAGGCAAAGGCAGCGGGTAATGTATCCGTACCAGGCAAAAACAAGACCAAGGCATGGGGAAGGCACCACGGTGACTATTAGTGAGGAAAACACAGCCAGTATTTCATGCTCAGCATCCAAGTTTTCTTACAACACACGTGTGAAACAACGTAACTGTCGCACTGCTGGACCAAGGCCAAGCCAGCCTCGGCCACTCCAATACGCCCAACACTCCGCAGCTAGAGGCTACAAAACAGGTCAGGAAAGATCACCACGCAGCTTGGCCCAGAGGCAGATGTGCTGGCATGGTTGGCAATGTCATTTCATCATTTTAGCCCCCAATTTCCTTAGGGGGCTCTCCTGTGTCTTCCGTGACACGTTCAGTGCCTCCACTTGCCACTGACATGGGTTGAAGTGTTCAGATCGGACTACTTAGCTGACTTGCTCTCACAGTAGCTGCTGTTGGCATTTCCAAAATCACTTCCAATTTTTTTTAAAAAGCAGGGGGAGGGGAACAGTTTTTATCTCATTTTGCTCAGGATAATTTAAGGACAAAGGGTTTCACTACCCAGTCTTTAAAGTCAGACTTTAAAGTCATCCCCACGACTTTAGGTGTTTGTGAAATAAACACATAAGATGGATGTTACAGTTAAGGCTGACCCAGCAGCAGCATGGAGCCAGCGCCTGTGTTGGGGGTCAGGGAGTTGAAAAGGGGGAGGGGAGCTGTCATTAGCAGACTGCATTTTTAGTAGGTTCCACCAGCTGGTTGTGGGGTGACACTAGGTGGCCAAGGGAAAGCAGCCTGAGAGTTGCAAGGTGATGACATGGTGGGGTGCAGATCGGCTGCAAGGACAGAACAGCCCAGACTGGGGCTTAAACTACAGACATTTACTTCTCACCGTTCTGGAGGCTAGAAGTCTGAGGTCAGGCTGGAAGTGTGGTGGGCTCTGGTGAGGGTTCTCTTCCTGCCTTCTGGGCAGCCACCTTCTCGCTGTGTCCTCACCTGGTAGAGAGAGAGCTCAGGTATCAGTTTCTATAAGGACACTAATGCCATCATAGGGGCCCCACCTTATGACCTCACTAACCCTTATCACCTCCCAGAGGCCCCACCTCCAAATACCATCTTACTGGGGTTAGGGCTTCAACACATGTATTTAGGGACACAATTCAGTCCATAGCATGTGACTTAAACCAGCCACACTGCAGTCCTTTCACACTAAGGCCACTCAAGTGTCCTGGGCTGCTGTGCCCACATCTCTGCATTTTCTTTCTACTGGTAAAGGCCAGGATTCTGAGCTGTCCAGGAAACCAAGAGAGTTGGCACTTGCTTCCATTTGGATTAAGAGACAAAAGACTGGGAAGGAAGGCTGTGTTCCACCACAATGTAGCCTGGTCCTGTGGCTGTGGTCCCATACTGTCCTCCCACTGTGACAGCTCGGGGTCTGACTGCCCCTGACTGCTTGGGATGGGATCTCAGACAAGGACATTCGTCCATTCATCCAGCCTGGAGGGGAAGTCACCCCTCATTAGGAGGCTGCAGGTATGCAGGGCTGGAGACGTGTTGGAATCCTGGGCGAAGGTGCAGTGACAGCTTGAGTTATGTTGACAGGCTCCCCTCAAAGGGAAAGCAAGTGTCATGCCAGGGAGATGAAACATGCGTCACTGTCACCTTCTGCACAGAACAAATGGATGGCCTAGAATCTTGCCATCAGCGACATGGCCGTCTGGGGAGAAATGCAAGAGTTGAGTTTGATGTTATAAATCACCATAATTTGTTACAATTTCCAAAGACAAATATGACAGGGTGGAATTACTTTGCAGCTCTGAGGCAGTCATTTGCAGAAGCCATAAAGTGCCAGGATAAATCTGAGGATGAGATATATTTAATCGGAGGGAACAGAGCACGGTATCAGCTCAGTCTAGTGTGTTTACCCAGAACTTAGATGCACGGAGACTGGGGACTTGCCAGAGCTCGTTTCATTTCACCTGCGAATCAGACCAATTCTTGGGGGAAATGCTATGAACCATTGGGAGGCATCCTACAGGAGGCTTCACATTTCTCAGGTCAGGAAGGGAAAAGCCTGACTTCTCTGACACCCAGGGGTGGCTTGGACTCCGGGGTCCCACAGGATGTGGCCATGACAGGTGGGAGCAGGAAAATGAGTGTCCCAGCTTAGAACCTTAGCTCATCATCACTGGAGAAGTGGGTCTGATTGTGTCACATACTCACCTGTCCACATGGTCCTCCCAGCTCTGGCACCCCTCACCCCAGCTTCCACCACGTTGCGCCCCAATCAGTGATGGGGCTGTGCAGTATGGTAATAATTCCTGGAGACAGATGAGAGACACAGGCTGAAGCAGTTCCCAATGCAGGGTGCATCTAGGGGACGCTTCCAACCATCATGAAGCGGGCAGTAATGATGGGCTCCTACACACTCTAAGAACTGGGCATTTGGACCGGCCAGAGCCAAAGCCTCGGCTCGGTTTTTGGTGGCTCTGAGCCCCTGACCAACTCTGCCCCAGGCTCCCTTTGGCTGTGCTGTCACACAGACATGGAAAGCATAGACCTACAAGAATGCGCTCCTGCCATCTCTCACAGGACGGGGAAGATATTTAAAAAGTGGGGGAAACACTTGCAAACTACATCCCCCCCAAAAAAAAACCAGAAGGAGTTTGCAGAGTCAAAGAAGCTGTGAAAATAGAGAAGAAACAGCAGCTGTGGCCACAGAGCTTTGCAGAATGTGTGAACATCAAGGACCTGGGTGAGCATGGGGTGCCAATGTCACTGCGATAGAATCCATGTTCCCCTCCCATCTCCTACAGATCAGGGGAGTGAATAGCTCTGGGGTCCCATGGAGCCTGTGCCCTGATGAGACTGAAGCATTGCAGAACTTAGAAACTGTACTGAAACATACGGGTCTTTTCAGAAGACCACCATGCCCTAAGCATGGAAATGTCCAGCCTGAAAACATCCCTCCAGCAAACCTTCCCCTGGACTTAGGAGCTCTTGGGTCACCCGTTCTTCCCACCTTTTCCTTCCTAGCTGAGTTCCTTAAAAGAGCAGAGATGGAATCTGCCCATCATCCTGTCCACTAAATCTTCAAATGACTGACACTATTCCTACCCCAACCGGATCTGTCCTTCCCTCTGACAAGGTCACCAGCCACCCTTCCTGAGGCCAGCCCTGCACACAGGGATCAGATCGGGGTGCTTGCTGGCCCCAGGACCATGAAGTCCCCACTGAGACTCAGTGCCTCTGATTCTTCAAGTGTTTCTCCCCAGAGCTTCCATCCATCTGTCCATCCTGCCTGCCCCCCAACGGCCCCTGCTCATGGCAGTGTTTTCTCCAGCAGGGGTCCTCCTGCTTCCTCAGAGGCTGTGTCTTTAATTGCCAACTCCAGGCTGGGGGCCCCTAGCCCATGGGTGTGTTGGGGTCTGCTCTGAGCCATGGGGACCAGCCTCTCTGCAGCCATGTTGGCCGTGAGCCCAAATGTCCAGCCACATGGCTCAGGCACATGACTTCCAGAACTGCCTCTGCCTGCTTTCCATTGGGCAGACAAAGCCGAGGACACTGGGTGCCATTTTCTCAGGGTTCCACTCGGAGGGCTGTGTGAACTGTCCTCCTGAGGTCGTGCCCTTCACTGCCAGGGGACAGCCCCCGTGGGCCATGCTCCTGAACTCCCTCGATGGCCTCTCTTCCTGTGACAACTCCACCCAGCTAATGCCTAACTGGTAAAAAAGACAGATGCCTGAGAAACAGCCTGTCATCTTTCCAGCATCTAGGCTTTTAGACATTTGCTCCAAAGAGCATGTTGGCCCATACCCACCCTGGCTGGTTTTAGGGCATCTCCAGGCCTGACCGCTTCCTTGAACCTGGGACTTCTCTGCCCAGTTTTCTGGAGAATATGACAAAGTAACAAACAGATTGGTTAGTGGCATGGACCCTGGAAGGGAGGACTGTGCTGGACTCTGATCTCATCTCTTACTAAGTGTGAGTCTTGATCTGTGCACTTGGCTTCCAGTGCCCTGAGGTCCAAGTTAATAAGCATGTTAGCGCCTGTGATCCTTCTAAATGGCCTTTGGTAGTTTTCTTCCCTTCAAACCCATTGACCCAGAGACATCCAACCAAATGTTTACCTGACCATACCACTTTCCTGCTTTAATTCCTCTCTGAGCCCTGGGTCTATCGCCTGGCCCTAAGGACATGTTTCAGCTTTCAGTCGTCACTACCAGTGTTTGGGTGTAGCCTTGTGGCATTACCTCGGTGACCCTGGCTGTCCTGAGCCAACAATGTCTGAGGGATGACATGCTGATGGCCCTGCTCAGGGAGCTTTGATGAACCCCTTGGGCTGCGTGTTCTGAGCAGGTCCCAGATCTGTTTTAGATGTAATGTCTCACTGCCTTGCTAGGGAAG
The DNA here is from genome assembly GCF_001890085.2 of Hipposideros armiger. Classification (NCBI taxonomy): domain Eukaryota; kingdom Metazoa; phylum Chordata; class Mammalia; order Chiroptera; family Hipposideridae; genus Hipposideros; species Hipposideros armiger. The sequence continues at coordinate 205,504 of NW_017732151.1, forward strand.
GGGCCATGTCCTCATTTGACCTTGGAGGTCCTGGACCCAAGTTTCCACATGCAGGGTGTTGCCCGGATTCATGACCCCACCCATGACACGGAGAGGGCAGAGGGCAGAGCCATCCCATTTGATTGTCTTGCATGAAAGGGTTTTCCACAGAATAATCCAGAAAAGCCAGCATTATTGAGGAAGGTCACCCGGTTTGGCCCACCCACCAGACTGGCCTGGGTGTTTGTCTCCATTGGAGAGCATTCAAGAGCTGGTGTCCCCAGCCTGCCTGCAAAGCCATAGCCCCACTCATCACCAGACTGTCACCCACAGTTGGGTCCCACTCACTGTGCATGTCTTTCACTTAGATGAATCCATGCATCCTCTCTCGGGAGAGGTACTGAGATAGAAGCAGCCTGACTAGGGGTCCTGGTAGGTGGCTGGGGGCTGTGGCTTGAGGTGGCAGCAGCTGCGGACACAGGTGTCCTATTTTCTGGCACTGGGAGTAATCTTAAGTCTGGGAGGTCCCCTGGGAGGATCTGTGTCCTCACGTTCTTAAGGGAATCTACACAAAATACCAAAAATGACAACAAAAAAAAAGCAGGGCTGAACTCAGAGCTGGTGGAAGCCAGGAAGGGGCCACCACGGCCCCCAGAGCTCGGAGCAGATTCAGAATTTAGATGCATTCTGTTTTCAGGGAGAGGGCTGTAACTGGAGGGAGAAGAAAAAGGCTGTGTTTCAGACAGGCACGGGAGTGGTTGCTGTCACCCCCACGCCCGCCCCATCTGTGGGCTCGATCCTGTCTTTCCTGCACTCCCAACTCCTCCCTGACATGCAGCCCTCACTGCTAAAGCATCACAGCCACGGAGTCCCCAAGCAGGGAGGTGCCACCAAGGGGATGGCCACTGCTGATGGGGCGCTGTGTGCCCAGAAAGCTCCTCCTCCCCACCCTGCCTGAAAGGTACAAGCCACCATCTACCCTCACTTCCCACCGGGCCCCCCAACAACCTCAGCACCCCACACTTCTCTTCTGAAGAACCCCAGCCCCACAAGCCACTGGCTCAGCCTGAAGGACTCAGTTTGGTTGCCACTCCTGCTGCTTGTTGTCCAGAAAGTTGGGCCACTCCAGGCCAGGCAAGGTCAGGGAGAGTGTTCATACGAGACAGAGGGACTGGAGCAAGACGGACAGACTCCTGGGTCTCAGCAAACCGGCTGCATTTCTTGGATTTCTCAGCCAACCCCTCAGAGCAGCTGTATTCACAGATGAGAACCCAGGTTGATGCTTTGGGGAGAAGACAGCAACAGAATAAGGGGTTTCTTGGGTTCCATCACCCCTAAGACCGTTGTGACAGGAACACTGCCAAGGGCAGGGCCTTGAGGGTCCACAGGACAGAGGGCACATCGCCATATGAAGACTGTGGTCATTCCTTAATGGGGTTGAGGGAGTCATTGATTACTCAAGGTCAGGACAGGAAGCAGTGTGGGGAGAGCTGGTCCTGTCTCAAGGGCAGTGAGGGTGAAGAGCTGTTCTCGATGCCGGGATTGTTGGCTTCTTAGAAGAAAACAGAAAAGGAGTTAAAGGTCAGCCTGGCACGGTGGAGGGAGAAGCCAGCACCCACGCATACCTGGAGGACACTTTGACTTCAGGGCAAGGCGCACAGGTGATATAAGAAGCTGTGTGCAGAAAGCACATTGTGCAAGCAGTCTTAACTTTGGGAACAGTGCTCCTTGGTGTTTTGCTCTCATTCCAATTGCAGACGTGAAGTATTTGGTGTAAGTTTGCAGTCTGAAACACTATAAAATATGTTTTGAAAAGAGCACACAGAAAATACAAAGAGCTGGAAGGAATTTGAAGTGATGTTGGAAACCAGATGTGGATTTTGACGGTACATTTTGAGGACAAAAACTTGGATTTGAAACGTGTCCTTCCTACCTACTCTGGCAGTAACCAGCCGGCAATTATGACCTCCATGAATAGAGTGCTTCATTGAGTTACAGTGTGTAATAGTGTAGATCTGTGGTCCACTTCAGAGCTAGACAGAGGAATTTTAGTCTAGGAACTGTACACAGCCAGGCCCAGGAAGCGCTCAGCTGTTCTCTGGGAGGCTGGTCACGCCTGTCACCTGAGGCACACGACAGCTTCCTTGTTAGTTTCATCCTGTAAGGACAGATGTGTAAACTGAGCCATGCTGTCTCAGGAGGACAGGACCTGCTCATCTGCTGGCTCGCTCCATGGTTATAGTAATGTCTTGCCCATGAAGAGCCCAGCGCTGGGCCCCAGGTGCGGTGAGCCTGCCCTGCCCAGTGTCCACCTGAGTCAGGCTTCAATCGGTTATTACGATACGATGACCGCTTTAAAGGCCTCCAGTTCAGGGATTTGACCTAAGTAAGCAGGTCAAGGTGGTCAGGAAAGGTGAGGAAGTGACAACTGACCTGGGACCTAAGAAATGAGCAGGACTCAGACAGGTGAAGAGGAGAGTGGGGTCATGCAAAGGCCTTGAGTCAGGGGTGGACATGGCAAGACAGGATGGGGAGATGAGGTGGTGTGACACCAGACGCATCTGGGGCGTTTGGGGCAGCCTAACTGTGCAGGACTTCGCAGATGTCTGTAGGAAATCAACATAAGAGGATGGTGTCCATTGAAGGGCTCTGGGTGGAAGGCTGTCACCCTTCGGTTTATGATGAGAAAAGCCCATCTGGCCACATCATGAAGAGCTGATGGGGGTAGGTCATATCAGCAGGCAGACAGCCAGGGGGCCGCTGGGGACCAGGTGACCTGGCACCTGGATGGGGATGGTAGATATGAGGTGGGGAGACAGTTCCAGAGACAGAGACAAAGTGGGTTCATTGGGACCTGGGTGATGGGACAAAGAGGGTGTGTAAGTGACTGTGGCTGACTGTTGGCTGAGCTCCACCCTAGATGTCATTAACACCCTCAAGTTGTGACAAACATATCTGTCTCCAGACATTCTCGGATGTCCCAGGGAGACTGTCCCCGCCATTGAAACTGCAGAGTTAGAGGGAGGTGAGGTGTCAGATAAGTGTTGTAATTTTTTAATGGGAGAGACTTGAAAATGTTTAAAGTCTGTTAGTAAGGATGTAGTTGGGGGAAGAATATAGAAGAGTGAAAGAGGGGTCATTTCCCACCTGAGAAAGTGAGGCCTGGGGCTCACAGAACCCAGGAGGTTGGCCCGTGCAGGGGGTGGGTCCTGCTGTAGCAACAGAGGCAAGATGGCAGAGGTGGGTCGTTTGGAGAGGTCTGTGCTGGTTGCTGCAGGCTCAGGGTCCCCAGATGTCACCTCTGCTCACCCGTCCACCTAAGGGGAGGCTGAGACACAGTTACAGCACATCCAAGACCTCTGTGGGAAGGTGTTCTGCAGAGCCTGTGAGGGGAGCCTTGCAAGATGACACACAGAGGATGGCCATGGCCCCTCGGTTTCTCACAGTCTCAACCACCTCAAAGGTGACAACCTTTGACCCAAAACCATCTGACACAGAGTCCTGGTGTGGCAAAGAGAGGGTTGTGGGGACAGGAAACATTCAGGCCATAAGGCAGGGCCACATGGACCTAGATGGGACTCTGTGTGACAACACGCCATTAGGTAAATATGCTTTCAGTGCCCCTATTCCGTGTGTTGTATAAGCATTGAGGAAAACCATCTTCCTCTCAGGCTTGTTTTGCCTCATTCTACAATCTGCTGTTTGCCTCCTGGCCAAACATAGCAGCAGCTACCATATTTTGCCATGTATAATGCACTCCCACATTTTTGGCCCAAACTTTCAGGAAAAAAATCTTTCCTTTTAATTTTTTTAATTCAAATTTTTATGTGTTTACATTTAGGTACTTGGTTTTTGTATTATAGAGGAATTTTAGCATTTATTTTTTAACATGTTATGGTACAAGAAATTTTATGTAACAAATAATTACAAAACATAAGAACAACACAAGGTACAAGAAATTTTATGTACGAGTAACAAATTTACGATATTTACACATCATAGAAGGTCAATAATTCTTCATTGTTGCAAGCTCATTGCAAGCTGAACAAAACCGATTATCATATTCCAAGATATTATTTTGCATATGGATATCATTATTGATTTCTAGAGTTGCACTTTTATTTGTTTATTTATTTATTTTAGTTAGTTTCAGATATACAAAACAATGTAATAGTTAGACATTTATACCCCTCAGATGCGCACTTGTCTTATTGGAGTTACACTTTTAACTCATAAGCAAAAATAAAAGAATTAAAAACATTTATATAGATACAGAATTAGTACTACCCATGTATAATGCGCATTCTTATTTTTCCCTCACAAATTTGGGCAAAAAAGTGCATATTATACATGGTCAAATATTGTAGTTATTTTGACTGTGGAGAACATCACTTGCCCAAGGAAGGACTTGACTCCCTGAAGGGCAAGGGGATCACAGGTCAGCACTGGTGGGGTGTTGTGTCAACGTCCACACATGGAAAAGCGTGAGGAATGGCGTGGGTGTGACTGTTGGACACCTTAGACAGATCACATGCTAATTCTGTGCCATGGCTTAAAAATGCAAACCCTGTAGGATTGTGGGAGGCAGTCCATGACCTCATTTGGCGTTTATATGAATCTTAACTGAGCGTTTCACATAGAAAAAGGACTCAGTAAATATGCATAATTGTTCACAGTTCTGCATACACGACACATTGGATGTGTCACACAGAGAAAACCACAGAATGTGGCCAGGCATTATGAAAACCAGATTTCAGCGCTCCCTTGGTGTCGGCTGGAAAGGCTGGGCAGGCCAGTGGTTCTAGGGAAGAGGGTCTGAACCCACAGGCAGGGTGGGTTGCTGCAGCTCGCAGTGACATCTGCAGAGCGAGGCTCACATCTGTGCAGCATACCTGACAGCCTCAGACAAGTCGCTGGTGCTGCGTGTCTCATACTGTCCATCGCTGTGACCTGGGCAAGAGTCTGTGTGTGCATTTTGTTTCTCCCTGGCTGCCTCAGAAAGAGCGGCGTCCATACAGCAAGGGAGCTGTTCTCAGAGGTTCATGATTATATGCCTCTCGCTGTGCAGATCCGTCAGCCTGGCACTTGCCTACTTACTCCAGGGTTGTTATAGGTGCAGCTCAGCGGCACTCTTACTTAGTGAATGATTTCAATTTGTGCATCTGGAATGATAGATTTTTGGATGTTAGCGGCAGCAAAAAGCCATCGCTCACCCACTTCCTGCAGCTATGGCATCTTTACTCTGTCATCCGTCTGCCACGCTCCCCAATACAGCCTTAAATATCTCAAGCTGAGAGATTTTCCCGCTCTTTTAATAAAATGCGTGATCAAACAGAAGGAAAATGATTCCAATATAATACCTTCCTCCCATTGGGCCAAACCAAGTAGCATCGCCCAGCATTGAGTTTCTAACTTGGGACCACCCTGTGTGAGTGTGTTGATGGATTTTTTCCCAGTGTCTTCACAATGGAAGCAGCATCTTGCAAGCCTGTCCTATGAAGAGTACTGGTCTGGGCTTCACTTTTGTTGATTACTTTCTTTGATTGATTTAAAATGAAAATCAGTGATGAAGTTTTCAAATACCCCCCCAAACTGTTATTTAAGTTGCTACTTCTTGTACTTGTACCATCCTTATTTGCTAGCTGATGCTGTTAGTGTAGTAACTGCATAATCTTCCTTTCCTTATAAAAGCACTCTGGTCCTTACAGGATAAGGCAGTGCTTCTGAGGTACTTTTCCTTCACAACGTGCTGCCTAACATTGCATTTTGATGACTTTATGCAGATTACTAAGAGTAGCAACTTAAGTAACAGTATGGGGATAGTTGAAACTTCATTGATTTTTATTTTAAATCAATCACAGTAACAACATAGGAACACAAATGAAGCCCACCCAGCTTGTCTCCCAGAGTAAATGTTTGTATGGTGAACTTTTCTGCCTGTGCTCACTGGTGCGATACTTTCCCCAAAGCCTGAGTACGGTTTGTGTTGGAAGTGAAGCTCTGCGAAGGAGCTGTTTTCTCTAATTGGAAGAATTAGTGACAAAAGCAGACTGCGATGCCCTGGGTGCCCCTGTTCCAGCACTCGGGCTTCCGAGGGTGGAGCTGCGGTGCTGCCGATCGCAGAGCAACCACCTCTGCCTGTGTGTGGCTCCTCTCCTCCGTAGGCTAAATGTGTATGTTGGGGACACAAGATCACAAAGCCACTTCTGAACGGCAGCTGTAGCCAGCTACAGCTCATCCCTGGCGAGGGGTCAGCCTCACGCCCCTTAAGGCCTATTCCACTTACCACAGGCCTGACATCTCTCTTCCCATCCGTGTCCTCTCTGGGCACAGGACTTGGTTCTCCTCCCTGCAGCCTGGCATTTCCCCGGGGGCCCGGCCGCCTAGCACATGCTCGCCTCTCCTGGTCAGCAACCAGCACCCACGAAAGGCCAGCTGACCAAAGAGCAGGTGTCCATGAGCCACCCTAGCTGAGGCCACCTCCCTCACCAGTGCCCACTAGCATGCTCGTCCAAGTTCACTGGAGATCACAGTGGGGGTGTGCCAATGGCAGAGGTGGGTTACCTGTCAGGCTGTTAGACACACTTTGAATTGAAAGGCCCTCTTTCCATGGAATTGGGCCATTTAGATAAACAATGCAACACACTGGTAAGAATGTTTCAGAAGAGTCAAAGATCAATTTTCAGAAGGCTTCAGAGTAAAAACAATTGTAGTAAGTGAAGTAAATGTTTTCAGATTTCAGGTTGCCCCTCCCCTCCCCCCAGATGACTCCCGAAAAAGGATATGGCAGCGTTTCCTATTTTTATGCTTTACTTATGATTATTTTGTATTTTCAGAGTAAAGGGTTACATAAAAATGAGCGTTTGTAACTTGCCATGTACACATTACAAGTGTAACCTGAAATTCCTCCTCCCCAAAAATACCCAAGAGAAAGAAATTATTTCAGTCAGGTCACTGCCTTTTTCACAGCTATTAGCACATAAAGTGTTTCCTGGGGTGGCTTCCTGATGTGAAAGTCAGGATTTATAAGATGTAGTCTTTATTGTGAAGCTATTATTATTTTATTACTAAAGCTCATCACTAAAGCAGGACATTTACTCAAATTGGCAGTTAGCTGCAAAAATAGAAGGGCAAAGAGATAGATAGCATTATGTATTTGTGGATTTAAATTACCTTTAAATCTTGAGGCTCAAATGTAGGTTTGACTGTTCTACTTTTTTGTATATTTCCACTTCTGGCAGATTGCCAGTTCTGAGGCTGGAAATATTATTTAAGCATAGTATCCCAAGCCTTCATGCTGCCTCTCACACCCATATCCCGTGGTTCCTGCAGCCCTATAGCACATGTGCACATCGCACATGGACACGTGTGTGTTAGCATAGGCTAACACACACATACACACACACGCACCCTACCCTCTGACCCGTTCCCACCAGCCCCCTCTAGGCAGCCACCCAGCTGCACTGTTCTCTTAATCTAAGGCTAAGAGAACAGAAGTGTCTGCCGACAGCAAACACTCACAGAAATAGATTTCCTTGAAAACCAAACAAAAAGGCAATAGAAAGAGAAAGCAGGAGATATTAAATTTTTCATTAGAGCCATTGCTCCAAAGCTTTCAGGCTTTGGCTCAGGAATACAGCTTTCTTGCTGACCCATAATTGTCTGGTTTGAGGAACTTGGCAAAACTTCAAAACTGTGATGTCAATAGGTTAAAAAAATTGCCCCAAAGATCAAGAAAATGGATGCATGTTTGTGGTAGAAAAAATTATGATTAGGGAACTCCAGTAACTTAAACGTTAGTTTATAGCTTTGCTACTGAATTTTAGGGAGACATGGCTGTTACCTTAGTGGACAGGTATTCAGTGATTGCTAGCATGGAAACATCTGCCAGACTTGAATGTGTAGTAATCATAAAACTCAGACCTTGTTTTTTCTTCCCCAGAACCAAATATATATATGTAGCCATTGTATTAAAAAATTTGTTACTTCTAGACTCACCTACAAATTCTTGTGTTCCACAAAGACTATGAGTTATCGATCATCTACCATTCACTTATCTATCTACCTATCTTTTATCTATCTATCATTTATCATCTATCATCTTTTTTCACATTCTTAGAAATATCTTTATTACAAACGTTCTTACATATTTTTTTATTATTGAAATATATTTGACATGTAACATTGTGTGAGTTTAAGGTGTACAACGTGTTGACTTGATATATTTATATATTGTAATATGATTGTCACTACTATAGCAATAGTTAGAAGCTCTGTCATGTCACATAATTATCATTTCTTTTGTGGTGGGATTAACTTTGATGATTATAATACATTATTGTTTTCTGTCATCTCTTTATCATGTATCTGTCTACCTATCTCCATATTCCTCAGACATTGTCTGAAACATAGTAAGTGCTGAATAAATGAATGAAATGCTTAATAAAAATGAATGGATAAAAGGATGGACGGAAAGAAGGAAGGAAGAAAGGAAGGAAGGAAGGAAGGAAGGAAGGAAGGAAGGAAGGAAGGAAGGGAAGAAGGAAGGAAAGAAGGAAGGAAGGAAGATAGGTGAGTAGGTGGATAGATGGATGATGGATGAATGGGTGGTGAGTAATAAAATAAACAAGATGGACTAGAACACAGAATAGTAGAGTATAAAAGGACAACAGACTAGAAGTGGACATATTCAGGATTGAGTCTGCCATGGGGACGAGACCAGGCCGTAGGAGGTCTAACTAGGTTTTAGAGAGGGTTAAACCGCAGAGTAAATGACTTGCGACCTTATTCCTGTGATTATTGATGCCATTGGTTGTTGTGGGGAAGGAAAGCACCCTTAGCAATTTGGAAAGTACAAGATTGGGGTAAATTACTGTGTTGATGAAGAATAGAGGGTCTAAAACTTCTTTGTGTGTTGGGATTGGATCACGGTGAAAATGCTGGACCTTGAAAAAATAGAGACAGAGGCAGCAGGCAGATTCTAAAGCAAGTACTCAAAACACCCCTGACAGGAGGTGAGATGCTCAGAAAGCTCCAAGATGCTTTCTCTTCACTCACCCACACAAAGCCAGGGGACCTCCTAACATCACCCAGCCGTGCTGGCATTTAATGTTCAGATCAGTAATGTAGGGTGCCAAGACTGTGTCATCTTTTTTGCTTGCATACTCGGAAGTTATGGTTCTAATTAAGAACTCTCATGATGAGACATTGTTTTCAACTTCTAGATTAGATATCTAAGTGGATAATCACTTGTTGTTATTGCTAACCTATTTGCCATCGATTAAACATAGACTCATAAGTAACTGCCATCTTTCCCTGTGAAGAACACAAATATAAAATGGTGAGTAGTAACGCAATGATTTCGGATTTCATCCGTTAGCCTTGCTGATTTTATGTGATGGGCCTTCCTCCTGTGGGAAGTGGGTGAGGCTGTGGTGTCCTGCACGGCACCTCATCCTCCTGTCCCTCGGCTGGTAGGCAGGCAGCCCTGGTTAGTGTGGGAGGCCAAGGATTGAAACACACCCGGACAGAGAGCTTAAAGGCTTTATAACCAATAACACCGTGATCCTCACCCTGGCCAGTGAGAAGGCGTTAACACTGTGGGGAAAACACAGGACAAATGAGGCATGCAGCCAAGAGCCGCTGTTAAGATTTACAGCTCCGGACGTTTTTAACTAAGGATTATATATGAAGGCACTGAGAATTGGAGGGATTTTTAAAATACGTAAAATTGTTATGAGTTGCTAAGTCAGGATTCATACCTGGGTGTTGCACTTCAAACCTTGTTGTTACCTGCTGTGTTTTACTGCTGAAACATACGTGACTGTTATGACTAGTTTCCACATCTAACTTACATGGCCAGGGCACCCAGCCTGCGGGACCCTCGGTCTCCTTTGTTGAATAGGAACAGCAAGCCGCCCAGTAATACACTGTATCTAGTGTGACTGGTTTCAAAGTCGCAGTGAAAATGCAGGAAGAAAGTGGAGTCGACCTAGATGAACTCCTTCGACCTTCCCCGAAGGGGTTCTCCCAAATTAAGCATTTTGGTTCATATCACGGTCGTGCTTTATTCTCAGGAATGGGATAGGTCAAAGAACCACCTGAGAAGTTTGCGTCTCAGTGTCACACATGTAGCAAATACTTAAGTGTTGTTTGATGTCAATATTATGTAGAAAATAGTGCCTTTCTCTGAGAAATCTGTAAGAGCTCATCACCCAGGAAACCTGGGAGGTAATTTTCCCTTAATTTTCTTCCTGTAGGGAGTGACCTACATCAAGCAAAGGTAAATGTGGAGTGACACAAACTCAGGTTTTGTAGTCTTGCGACTCCATCAAACAACAGGCTCACTAAACAAGCTGGTTCTTGCCTCTCTGTGTTGGGACATCAAAGCTTGGTAACTGGCGAGTGCTGTCTGTGCCCATTTTCCAGCCCAGATCTCTTACTTGTTATCATGTGTTAGAAAGGAGAGTCAGACCCATTCTCCTTTCTTCTCTAAACTTAGCTTTTTACTTGCCTGCTTATTTGTTTTTAAAAATATAATGTATGCCCATGGTGAAAATCTAGACAATTCATATAGATATCAAAAATGAAAGTGAAGAATGATTCATAATCCCACCACCCAGATAAGTGTTTTTATAATTTGGGTTCATGTCCTACTGGATATTTTTTATGCATACACATATATGTAACATTATTACAAAAACAGAATCATACAATGCAAACCTTTCAGTAACTGAGTTTTTAACCTAACCACATATTGGGTTGTCAGAAAAGTCATGACACATTTTTGCAACAAAAAACATAGAAAAAATACGACATGACTTTTCCGACAACCTAATAGTTTGTAAAAACTCCTAAGTGAGTGTATTGTCAAGATAAAAAGCTGCGCATTCTCCCTCTAGGTACAACCTAATTTAGTTTTCAGTGAATATTCATACTGCTCACACTTTTTGATCTGGTGAGAAATACTGTCATGATAACTCCCACGTATGCCAATGTGAATTTATCCGATTGCTTTCTTAGAATAAATTCCAAAGTGAAATTCCTGAATCAAATGCAGCATGGGCCCCGACAATGACATAACCTGCGCAGGGCAGTTAAGCCTCAGCAAAGACACTCCCAGATGGTATAATATAGCTTATGGGGCAGTTACGTGAAAGCCCTATAATTAGTCTTTGAAGAGAGCAAAGGGAGAAGAGTCACAAAGTACATGTCAGATGGAAACAGTTGTCTGTGTGGTCTTGGTAACGTGCTATGGAAAGTCCCAAATCCTGGACTTTTTTATGGTCTAATAATATAATAAACACATCAGAGAAGCAGACAAGTCAGTGGAGCCTGGAAGACACACACGGCTTGTGGAGGGTCCATGTACAGCAGCGGTTCTCAACCTGTGGGTCGCGACCCCTTTGGGGGTTGAATGACCCTTTCACAGGGGTCGCCTAAGACCATCGGAAAACAAAAAATATTTACATTACAATTCATAACAGTAGCAAAATTACAGTTATAGAGTAGCAACGAAAATAATTTTATGGTTGGAGGTCACCACAGCATGAGGAACTGTATTAAGTGGTCGCGGCATTAGGAAGGTTGAGAACCACTGATGTACGGCCACTGGTGACATGGTGCCATCTCCCACTCAGCAGCAGCGGGCTCCTCCACGGGCTTTCCCATGGTAGGTGCACAAGTCTGACTCCATTCTGCACATCATAAAGGAGTCATGAGTGTTTTTCTCTGCACAAGACTTGGTGTACAGAACCTGGCTTTAATAGGATGCATGCTGAAGCCAGTGGTGTTGCAGGTATTCCATGCACAAGGCATATCAGTGGATACAAATGTAAAACTAAAATTAGCATACTCTTTCAGTAACTTTAAAAGTCATCATTTTCTTGGAATTGAACATGGCGGGGAGAGGTTGCTTGGTTGCTTAGTTGGTTTTGGGGTAAAATTTGTGATAAAACTGAGTCATGGATAAATGTCTGTTTTTATGAATTCATCTTTTTGAACCACTGCTTCTACTTAAGAGGAATAGAGGTTACAAAATTACTTAGTCAACATGATTTTTCTGATCTGATTGGAAGAATCCTGTGTCCACAAGTTTCATTGCTAGAATGTTTTTGGGAGAAGTTGGTCTCCTCTACCCAAACTAAGTATTGCCTGCTATGTGTCATCTATTGTCTTATCCTTGAATTGATTTACCTTCCCACTAAGAAAGTCTGTTTCTTGGTGACTTAAGACTGAAAGAGATGTGCATTATGCCATCCTTCACTGACTCGAGAATCATTTAGTGAGCACCTATTATGCGACAGGCTGGGTCCTCCATGCTGGGGCTGTAGTTGCAGGAAACATTGTGTCCCCCTCATGCTCACATCTGGTAATTCAGGTGAGGACCAGGGGCCTAAAGAAACGAAAGAATTTCCTGGGTGGCTAGTAACAGGGCTGGAAGCAATTCGTGGTGCCAAGTGCTGTTCTCACCATCTGTGTTACGGTGGGCTGGGCTGCCAGGAGCCCACTCTCCTGGGAGGGTTTGTGCAGGCATCTTGAAAAATTGCTAATTAGAAACTCAGGCGGTGCATGGTGTTAGCAAATTCAGGAGGTAAGCAGACTGGGAAAATAAGAAAAGGAAGTAATAAGTGCAAAAACTTAAATCCCAATATGTGACAAAAGCAAGTGGGTCCCTATCCTTTCCCAGTCACATCGAGAGTGGAAGCACAGACTGTACACCTCAGCAGTGTCTCACCCATGATACCAGCTTCCATAACTGCTCTTCCCAGAGAAAATCGCAGCATCCGGGATTTCCCCGCATCACTTGGCTTGCAGTGAGAACTGTGAAGAAAGACAAGGAAAATTTGCTTTATGATATGAATTTGCTTAAACGATCTGATCTGAAGGAGAAAAATAAATTAGAATTATTTCCTGATGCTGCTATTTTCCAATAAAAGATGGCACAAAGGCAGGGTGACTTCCAGGACTGATGTCTGAGTGATGTTATCTGTCTCTCACTTGGCGCAGCTGCCTCCGACTTCGAATTTGAAATTTCCTGACGAAAATTCTCCCTTCAGTGGACAGGGAGCCTGGCAGCCAGAATCAGAAATCGCTCCTACGTGAGCACAGCTGAGAACCCAGAAAGGTTGCATCCAGCGTGGGGACACGCCTGCTCCCCCTGTTCCTGGGGACGAGTAATGAGTCCTGAGAGGGAGCATGTGTGTGGCTGCATCACAGACAAATAGGTTTACAATCCCCTACCTGGCACAGGTCCCCTTTGCTGCCATTGCTGACACCTTTAAGGTCCAGATGCCTCCGTGCGGCCATTGGTGGCCGTCCTGTTATCATCCCACGAGTGCTTCCCATGTGTGATCTCGTGTTTCCTTATTCCTGTTACATCACTTTTGGGAGTGTGCTCAGGGTCACTCGTGATGGGCTGCTCTCTGCATGAGGCTTGCGTGTGAACCACTAAAGTAAGTGCTTCTTTTCTAGGCTACCAAGGGCATGAAACAGGGTGACGTTACCGTAGGAGACGAGGTCAACCTTCTCCAAAGCACAGATCAGCCCACACAGGTAAAGAAGCAGATGCTCGGTGCCAAGGGACCGTGTCAGGGAGCTTGAGGAATGAGCTGGCCAGACACACCTGAAGTGGGGCCCCACCTCGGGAGAGGGGTAGAGAAAAGACAGACGTTGCCTCTGTTGAGTCATTATTAAATACAGCTGTCGATCAAAGACCTCTCTGGGCAGCCCTCATCTCCCTGAGGTGGGAGCAGACTCTCAGGCCAGGACTGGAGGCAGGTGGCTTATTTAGAGTGATGGGGCAATGAGACAAGGAAGGGAGGGCAGCCAGGAAGGGCACTGCCTCCTGCCAGACACCCGGTTGGCACTGGAGTCAGTCCTTCTGGGGAGACTGCAGGGTCTGGTGTAGAATGCACATCAGAGCCACGGCGGGAGGCTGGGTGACAGCTCTCAGCTCTATACAGGGCCACTCCCGGCACTCTTAGGGAGCCCTGACGTGGCCGGTGGACCTAGCCAAAGAAAAACCTCAGGCAAAGCAGCAGCGGTGCAGATAGAAGCTCACTGTCCCTGGAAGTGGAGGGTGAGCCCACAGCGTCTGCCACAGCAGGGTGCCTGCTTGGGCTCAGGTTTGGGTTTTGCCCTCAAATCTAGGGTGGGCTCAGATTCCGTACCCACAAATATGGAAGCAAGGCATGGAGAAAGTCACAGATTGTGTGTTCAGTGCTAAGGAGAGAGCGAAAATAATGACCAAACGCTAGTGCAGGGTCCTGTGGGCTCTGCGTAGATCCCCTACAGAAGAGATCTGCTCACAGAAGCACCGGTTGAGAACTGCCTTGTCTCTACAAGCACCAGCCGGCCACTGAGTGCCAGGCAGCAACCTGATTCTTCCGGGGCTTGGATAAGGTGTTCGTGGATCTGAAGTCACTCTTCCTTTGGGCCCCTGAGTGACACTGGCTACAGGGGCAGGTGGCCACTTGGGGGCAGCCAAGACAGTTAGCAGGGTCTGTCCTTCCACTGTGGAAAGGGCAGAAGTTAGAAAGTTGTCCCACATCCCCAAGCTTTTTAGGCAGCAGGGGCCATATTCACCATTGGCTGTATGGTGACTTAGGGAGGCTGTCCTTACTGTCCTGTGACATGAGTTCTCAGAAAATGGGATCCTATGTGAATGAGGATAGAACTGGTCCCAGCGGGAGCTGAACAGATGGGGTTTCCGCCTGAAAGCACCAGGCCCGTGCTCACCTGAGCCCGAGCTTACCTGGTTGCCAGTCAGTGGGTCAGAGTTGAGGACACTGGTCACACAGACTGCGCCTGGCTGGGCAATGGACTCCGTGACCTCTGGGCTCCGGGTAAGAGGCCACAGGCTCCCTCACAATTCCTGAGGCCAAGACTCAGGGTGCTTCCTGCCATTGCAGTTTTCCTCCGGTTTTCTCCTTTTTTATGATGCTGTACTATCACTGCTGGTTTTTTTCTGAAAAGCCTCCAGCTAAAATTTAATTTGACCATGGTGGGTAGGTTTGTTTTCAGCTACAAAACAATGACTTTCCAATCTTGTCAGCCATTGGCACTCCCTCACATTCTGACCTCTCCATTTGATTCTGTTTTTCCCCTTTCTGTGTTTTCTTCTTCTGCCATGACTTGATGGTCATCCTCTGCCTCGAGTTGTGCAAGTTGCCCATTTCTCGAGGGTAAGTGCTAAAACCCAGTAATCAACTTGGCCTTGGTGTGAGCATAGCAGCTGCACCATTTCTTGCCACGCAGCCAAATTTCCCAATTTTTCATGTACTTGGCAAGGTATGAATACCTCTTCATAAAGGATTTCTTATTCTCACAACATAAAACCACTCAGACACATGAGCGCACTGGAATTTTCAGTTTTTTGGTGGCAGGCTGACATATCACTCTTATGACCTGCGTGAACACAGTAGCTATGAGTCATTTGGGTCCTCAAATTTAATCAAAATTAAATGGTAAGTTTTTAATCACAATTTTTTAAATTCTATTTTTCAATTATAGTTGTCATTCAGTATTATATTAATTTCAGGGGTAGGACATAGTGGTTAGACATTTATATAGTTTACAAAGCACCCACTCCCCGCTGAGAAGTCTGGCACCCACCTGGCACTACACATTGTCATTATATTATTGTAGACTATATTCCCTATGCTGTACTTAAGTAATAACATTTTTAATTCAGTTCCTCAGTCTGACCCACCCCATAGCAAGCGTTCCGTAGCCACATGTGGCTGGCGGCTACCACATTGGATAACCCCAGACACAGAAAGCTCCCATTATTGCAGAAAGTCTAGTAATTCTGGTCCAGATTGAAATGGTGTCTACTGAATGATGAACATTAGATGGAAAATGTTTTCCAGAAAATGGGCATTTAAAAAACATACTCAGTATCACACAGTCAATGAGAGACATTAAAATTCCAAATTGATTTATATAAGTCATTGAAAAGCAACTGAGGATTAATGGTTGTTACACTGGAAGAGAGTTGTACCATCAACTGAGTCCCAGACTATTATCCCCAAATGTTGAATCCACTCTTCCCAGTGTTCAGGATCACTCTGCCTCAGTAATGTCAAGTATATTTTTGTAAATTTATGTAATTTTTCTGGTTTGTTTACACACCTTCTCATTCAAAAACATTTTGAATGGCTAATTCAACTAGAGGTAATGGGATAAAAAGAGGCACTATCAAGGGAGGAGCCAGGAGGAGAAACCAGAGAGAGCAGGCAGGACACTAACATGTGCTCAAGAGTGAAGGGGTTTCGAGTACAAATCATAAGCGTCTCAGCAGCCAACAGGAAGTGTGATGAGCTGTGATTCCTGTGTCAATAGGAAGGGGCTGTGCATTCCCCAGCTCTCCCTCACCTACCAGCTCCAGCCACCGCTCCAAATGGGCACTGAGCTTCCACACACACATCACAGGAAATGTCGGCTCGTGGTGCCCCCTTAGATCAAGGCAGACCTGCATTCATGGCAGCCACACCGAAGTCACAAGCCCTCATCACCCTGGTGAGTGCTTTGCAGAGAATGGGCTCTCTTACGTAGACTTGTGTGAGTTCCTTGTCTATTTTGGGTATGAGCCCCTCATCGGAGGCGTTGTTCACAAATATCTTCTCCCATTTGGTTGGTTGCCTCTTTGTTTTATTGATGGTTTCTGTGGCTGTGCAGAAGCTTTTCAGTTTGATGGAGTACCATTCATTTAGTTTTGCTTTCCCTTCCTTTGCCCTTGGGGTTGGGTTCACAAAACCCCTCCAGGACCCCAGGTCCATCAATTTATTGCCCATGTTTTCTTCTATGTATTTTATTGTTTCAGGTCTTGCATTCAAATCTTTAATCCATTTTGGGTTAATTTTTGTGTATGGTATATGGCAGTGGTCATTCTTTTGCAAGTGGCTGTCCAGTTTTCCCAACACCACTTAGTGAACAAACTGTCCCCATTGTATGTTCTTGGCTCCTCTGTCAGAAAGCAGCTGTCCATATTTGTGTAGGTCTGTGTATGTGCTGTGAATCAAGCATCCACTTGCTTACAACCCACCAAAGTCCCAGGCTTACCTGGAAAAGGGGGACCCTAAACCAGGATGAAGAAACCAGGCCACCTGATCAGCACTGAGGTACCACAGTGACCCACAGGGTAATACTGTGTCACCTGGGATCCATGCAAAATCACAGAGCAGTGGGCTCTGTCACTGAGCATATTTGCACATCAGTACATATACGAGTCATAAATTGATGGGGTTTTTACAGCTCAAGGTTGAGACAGGTTTCTTAGAACAGGTAAACTTTCCAACAAACTGCCAGGTATGTTTCATAAGAACCAGTTTGGCATGTTCTGATCTATGCATGGGGTCTTTGCTGGACGCCCACTGTAAATGGCTCTGTGGCGGATACAAAGGTGGGTGGGACGCGGATGAGGGATGCTTCCCAGCACAATGAGAGCAGCACCCATCCTCCTTCATCTCATTGAAATTATGGGGAAATACAGACGGCCTCCTGCTCCACATCTCCCCAGATGACAGACCATTCAGAGCTTCACCCACCTGTAGCTCGCGGCCTTGGACTAGCCTGTGATAAAGTGTCATCAGCCACTGAGTGGTAACTTAGAAGATACACAATGTGCTATGGAGTCGTGTGCACCTGAATTTAAATCCCAACCTTTCTGCTCAGTGTTACATGACCTTAATTTTTTCAGAAACAGCATCTACTCTTGGGACACTAGGTTTCTCATCTACAAGACGGATGTGATGACAAACAGCCTCACTGAGCTGATTTTCAAGGAGACGGCTGGTGTCGGGCACATGATCTCTCCCCATGTCCAGAGGGCATGACCTTCTCTCCTCAGTGAGCTGTCAGTTCATCTTCATGTTCGTCTCTCTGTTATTTTAGGGCTTTGCTCACAGGCCTACCAAACAGTGCTATGGCCTATCAAACAGTGCTGTGCCTTCCCCAACCCCAGCACTGCCTGTTGGGCTGGCTTTGCTTTTCTGTTCTCCAAAGGGCTCATTGCACGAGTGTGCAAACACAAACACACACACACACACACACCACACCACATGCACATGCATGCACAAAGCACACACATACTACATGCACACACACATGCACACATACAGTCTGCCTCCTCTAGCTACATGAGAAAGGAGATCGCCCCTGTTTTGTTCATTGCTTCTCCTGAGCATGAGAACAAAGCCTACCGCATGGTGGGCACTCATTAGACAATTGTTGAATTAATAAAAGACATTCCTGTACACAATCATGTGCTGAAATCAGGTACTCAGTTTGGGATGCGGCAATATTTTAAGTTCTCCTACATACCCCCACCCATCCCCCAGGAAACACACACCAGCAAATGGAACAAAACAGCAAATAAAATAATACTTCAGAATTGAGAGTTCCTTCCAACTGATATTTGATTATTGCTGGTTTTGTGGCAAAATTTTTAGCATTCTACTGCAGATTTAAGTTAATTCTTGTGAATAAGTGACTACAATAGATGACAGTATTGATCCAAGATTAGCAATAATTACTACAGAATCCTAAAGATCTTATGGTGTCATCGATTTTCTCCTTCATCTCCCAAGATCTCCAAACAGGTTTATTAGCATGAACTTCAAAAGAGAAACTATTCTCACAGTTAGCCTAAAATGCCTCTTAAATTTGAGTGTTCATTTAAAAATAATCATTTGTCAATAAGTGTCCTCAGTGGCTGAAAGCAATAATTAGAAGCAGCTTCTGCAAATGAGGTTTGAAGATGCGGAACCTCAGAAGCAATTCAGACTTTGCAAAACTGTTTTTAAAAGGCTCAGCCTTGACGGAAGTAACAAAACGAAGCAGCCATGCCTGTGGCTCCGTATGGTGCAAAGGGCTGGAGCTAGTGCCTCTATAAATGCCCCACTCGGAGTCATTTGAATTCCCTTTGCTGTTCCACAGCTGTTACAATGTTTTCCAAGAAGGCTCTGGAGCTTAATCTGGGCTGGAGCGCTTCTGAGCCTGCACGGACCTAATGAGAAACTGCACATCAGCAGTCTGCTGCCACTTACACATCCTTTCCTCAAACAAATAACCTAATGCCTCTTTTGCGAGTCGATGAATTTATTAAAGACAAATAGTCAGCCCTGTCTGCAAATCCTGCCGAATCCAGCATTTCGACTAAATGACATTTAGCCAAGTTGTAACTCTAATGGCAAAGGAAACAGTCGCGGGTCCGTCCTTCCCCCTCCGTCCCATGGTGAGCATCATCTCCAGTATCCTGCACACATTCTCAGGCGGGGTGGTGCCTAGCGGGTCCCAGAGGGCTGTTGCGGGCTTAGTTAATTGTGAGGACGCATCGGCCTGAATTTATCGGTTATGGTCTCCCATGACGGCGTAGAAAATAAAATGAAAAGGAGGCCCCAAAGAGTGGTTTATCAAGCGTAGTGATGGGACCCTCTCTGACAGGGAGGCCATAAAAGCATATGAGCGACCCCCAGTGGAATGTGTTTACTGGTGAAGTCAAATACATTGATCATTTTATCCAGGAATGGCATTTCAGTTCAGCATACTGTTACTGTTAGTCTGGAAAACACACCAATTGGCTCTTGCATGGCACCCAGTAAAAGCAGGAAACAAGCTTGATTATTGGGATCTTTATGGACCCAGCTCCTCACTGGATTCTCTGAAATGTGGTCTGTTTATGGACTGCTCTTTTAGAAAAGGCTGTGCTCCTCCCAGCGTCTGCAGTGATGGGGTCAGACAGCTGTCTCACCTGCAGGCACAGGACAGTGGCCACCCTCTGCTGAGCTCAGGGTTAGGGGAAGACTTGCTGGAACTCTGAAGATTTCTGATGTCCACTAAAACCCAGGCTGATTTCTCAGATGCAGACAGCATGAGCCTGGCCTTTTTACAGGCAAGTGTGAACAGACACCGTAGGTCCACACCGTATGTAGGTGGCTGTGTAAGCTCTTATGTGAGTCTCCAAATAAGCGTCTGAGGGAGGTTTGCTGGACTTATCTTGTATATGAGGAAACTGGGGTTTGAAGTTCACCAGCCACTTACTCAAGCCAGGACACATGCAGCCTCGATCCTGCCTGCACATGCTCCACCTGTCCCACTGATTGTTAAAGGAGACATTGATTAAGCTTCTGCAAGATGCTGGTCCTGGAGATGGAAGGAGGTCAAATCACCAGTGATGGCTTGCTGTCCACTGTGGCTTCCTGCAACTTATCTGTCAATCAAAGACAGTAATGTTCTCGGGCTTCCTGGCTTGTGCCCCGATAGATTATACACATGCGTGAGACTTCATTGGGCTTTGATGAACATGTAACTTGGGTGTTTGTCTTTATCTCTATCGTGTACATTCAGAACAATGACATTTAGGGACATTCCATAGCTTGCCTGGGGTCACACAATTAATAAACTTTGGAGCCTACATCAAATACCCCTAAAATCAGAGAAAAGCTCTGATCAGATTATTGTACTAGTGTCTGAACCATCAAGGAGCTCATGAAAAGCCATGTCATCTCCACCTGCCCAGCTACAGACACGATGGCAGGAAGCCGGAGGCAGGCACTGAAGGGATGGTGCTTCCAGCTTTCCTTCTCGCTGGCTCCTCACACATTTGTGCCAGGAGAGCTTTGTGTATACCAGTGACAATACCACTGGCCACTTTCCACTGCATGGCTCACACCTGGCTCCGTAACTCAGAACCAGTCAGAGACATCCCTGCAGGAAAGACCCGTCTCCTCGCCTGTGCTCTGGGCCAGCCCACAGTGTGGGCCAGGAAGACATGCACACCTCTTCATTTCCCTACACTGCAGGAACTAATGCCCTGAACATAACCTGCGTTCACAGATTTTTTTTTTAATTAAAGTTTATTGGGATGACAATGGTTAGTAAACTTACATAGGTTTCAAGTGTACAATTCTGTGATACATCATCTTTTTATCACATTGTATGTTCACCACCCAAAGTCAGTTCTCCTTCCATCACCATATATTTGACCCCCTTTACCCTCATTTATGACCCCCCTCTCCCCTTACCCTTTGGTAACCACTGAACTATTGCCTTTGTCTATGAGCTTTTGTTTCTTTATTTGTTTGTCTTGTTCCTTTGTTGTTTTTAGTTTTATATCCCACATATCAGTGAAATCATATGGTTCTCTACTTTTTCTGTCTGACTTATTTCTCTTAGCATAATAATCTCAAGATCCATCCATGTTGTTGCAAATGGCACTATTTCATCTTTTCTTATGGCAGAATAGTATTCTATTGTGTACATATACCACATCTTCTTTATCCAATCGTCTATCGAAGGACACTTTGACTGTTTCCATGTCTTGACCACCATAAATAAAGCTGCAATGAACATCAGAGCATATATATCTTTGCAGATAAATGTTTTCAGATTTTGGGGGTAAATACCCAGGGTAGGTATTGTTGGTTCATATGGTAATTCTATTCTAAATTTTTTGAGGAACCTCCACACTGCCTATATCAAACTAAAAAGCTTCTGCACAGCAAAAGAAACCATCGACAAAAAAAAGGCAACCAACGGAATGGGAGAAGATATTTGCAAACAACGCCTCTGATAAGGGGCTAATATTCAAAATATATAAGAACTCATATAACTCAACAAAATAACAAACAATTTTAAAATGGGCAAAGGACCTGAATAGAGATTTTTCCAAAGAGGAAATACAAATGGCCAATAGATATATGAAAAAAGCTCAACATCGCTAATCATAGGAGAAATGCAAATGAAAACCACAATGAGATATCACCTCACACCAGTTAGAATGGCTATCATCAACAAGACAAATAATAACAAGTGTTGGAGAGGCTGTGGAGAAAAAGGAGCCCTCATACACTATTGGAGGGAATGCAGATTAGTGCAGCCGCTATGCTCCTTAGTAGATTTTAATCCCTGTTGTTAAAAACTGTCACCCTGACTAAGTGTAAACATCGTTGAGAGAAACCCAAACTCCACTAAAGTGGTTGTCAGATTAGTATTGCGAATTAAGGGAGCTAGAACAGACTCTGAGCTGGGTCAGGAAAGAGAGTGCCAGAGTGCAGAGCTGGGACCTGAGCACAGAGTGCCCTTAGTGTCTGCTTGTGAGAACTGAGAGAGGCAGGCGCTGCCCCTGCTTCCTGCTACCTTGGTTTAGAATCTCTCCCCAGCTGGTCTAGCCTTTCTCCTTCCTAACTCCAGGGCTTGGCACCTTGTCAACTGAAGAAGGGATTTTCCTCCCCATCCCTTCTCCGCTCACCAACACACATCCCCTACCACCATCCTACATGCAATCTTATTATTTATGGTTAGTTTTTATTGTTTGTCTCCTGCCCAAATACCAGTATCACTCAATAACAATTATAAGAATAAGGACATCAAGTCATGCTTCAGCTCTAGGGAGTCAGAAACATTTCAGTCTCAGATACTTTGTAGCAAGCTCCCTCAGTTTGACTTTCCTCTCTTGTAAATGGACACAATGACAAGCTCCAGCCCAGGGCTGTGGAAACCACAGGACACGATGAGACCCAGAAGCGCTCAGGGCATGTACTAGGATCAGTATTGCTGTCATTATTAGCACCGCCCTGTTTTTCTGGGAGAGCTTGCTTAAACAGATGCTGTTGAATATGTTGAGCTATGGGTGTGCCATAGCTGACATTTACACGGCAGCAGAGGGGTGCACAGCAGAGGGATGACCACTTAGCTCCTTCTAGGCCTCAGAGTGGACCACTTGGGAAGCTTCCAGGAAGTGTTCTAGCATTCCCCCCAGAAATCATAAAGTCACTTGTCATTAAATTTCTTCCTGACCAATAGCACCATGTTATTCATCTTTATGTGAAAAATATTCTAAAGAATTCTCACAGCAAGCAGTGAGCATACCTAATAGTGTAGATGCACAATTTTTTACCCAAAGACACAGTACAACAGATTATCCAATCAAGGGTTAATGCAGGTCTTCCGATAGTAAAAGAAATAACTGGTAACGATTAGCCAATTATCAGACTGTGTCCTGATTTTGACATCAAGAATGAGAAAGGTCATGAAAAAGAAGAAAACCAAAAAATTATTTATTACCTCTTATTTTAACATATCATACACATGCACACAAGAGCTAACAGACGAGGGTTCAGGGTCTGCTTAATAAAAGATGTCTGTTGAAAAACAGATGGTGAGGAAGGAGACCACTCAGCTGTGGGATGCCGCATACCCGGCTGCCCCCCGGCGGGGTGCCCTGCTTTAGTAGTTGGAGCAAATGGCTCAGGGCTGGGAGGTGATTGGGTTCTAACTCAAGCAGAACCAGCTTTTCAGTGGGAAGGTGTGTGTGTCAGAAGATGCCATGGGGAGATCACTTAACTGCCTGCGACTCAGCTACCCAACCAGAAACTTCCTGGAAAGTGGCATCTGAGTTCTTTGTTACTACCCAGAGAAAGAGGGAGAAAGAAGGACCGACTTTAATATCGCTTGCATCGCCTCTCCTTTGTGCCTGTGGTCCTATGTGGCTGCGTCATCATGTCCAGATTTTCCAACTAGGCAGAATGTAAGTTCAAGTGGAATGATCAAGTAACACAGTGATGCAGTGAGCCTGTCACTTGTGCTGGGCTGTACCTGTGCATTTGTAGAATGCAGTCCCCAGCCTTGGAGACTGCACAATTCAGCACAATTTCAAACAAACAAACAAAAAAAGATGTTGGGCACATCATGATACCATGAAGGATTAATATCTTCTATCTAAGTAGCAAAAATAAATAGAAATATTGTTAAGCACTGTTTAGATGTTGAAAACATACAGCTTTATTAAAACTTCACCTCAGTGTCCTTGTTTTTGTCCTTTGGTCACTGGCTGATGGAAACTGGGTGGCCGACTGTCCCTAGCCCGCAGGCTGGCATCTGGAGCACGTAGCCCAGAGGGCCAAGGTGCCTCCTGATGTTCCAGGTTGGAGCAGAGCTGGACTGAGAACCACACACATGCAGGGTGGGCGCATCCCTATGCCCTCGGCCCAGCCCCTGGTGGACAATGATAGGCTCAGAGCCAGCCATCCCAGCTGTGTGATGTCCACAAGGGCACACATTTTTGCAAGGACACCCACACTAAGGTTTTGGAGGAGTGTCAGAGCCAGATAGGCTATGTGCCTTTAAAAGGGGGAGTTTGGAGAAACAAAGGGTTTGAATTGACAAAGGGTTTGAATTGACAACACAGTAAGATGGGCGTGTGGGGTGCTCCTGAGGGGTGCCATCCACACACAGCGTGGGGGGCTGGCTGCCGGACACCAGGTTTCAGTATGATTCTGATGCTTACAGTAAATGCCAATCATTATCTTTTCCTGAAAAGTGAGGAAAGAGAGCTCTAAAGGCAGGATGCTTCTGGAAGAATCTGGAAGGAGCTAGTAGGACCAAGGCCATTAACTAATTGACTGCTGAGGGATCAAGAGGGAATTAGATGTGGACGGCTCCGAGAAGATGTAGCTGTGAGAATAAACAGAAGGGAATGCATACGGCCACGTGCCGGCAGGTATGTCAGACACCCATAGCCCAAAATGCCAACCCTCTGGCCCTTGAGAGACAATGTTTGCCAGCAGATCTAAAACATGCCAGCTAAAGGAAACATAATAATTTACACAAAACATTTACTGGTTGCTGAAAGTACATCTAGAATGGAATTTCCACTGTGGCACTGGGAGGTCACAGGAATGGGTGTCCTGCCATGGTCGTGTCCACCAAAGCCTAGCCAAAGGAGGGGCCACAGTGCAACATGGAAAAGTGAAGACAGTCTTTCCAAGATGGTGCTGTGTCTTCGGGAAGAAGCTTTGCCCTCAGGAGGAGGGAGGGAGCTGGAGGTCACACCAGTAACATGGCCACCACGCAGGTTATCAGGCAGGGAGCAGGACCAAGTGGGCAGAGGGCATGAGGAAGTGGTGGCCAGGCCGAGTTTGGCAGAGTTCCCCAAATATGCAGTCGTAGGGTGGCATGGTGGGGTGGGGTCACTGCTCACACGAGCATCAACTGAGTCTGGGCCAGGACAAAGCCCACTTTCCTGTGTCAGGGGTACTGGGTCCCTAGAACAATAAACGTATCAGTATCCTAAATGTGCTTACAAGGTTTTTGACTTGGAGGGCTAATGCTCCTGATGATTTTCAGGCCAAATACAAAGTATGACTGTGTAAGAGCACAAAGTCTCATGGTGTTACATTCCTACAAGGTTGCATGTAGGGAATCTGAGTGACAAGTACTTACTCACTGAGGTCGCAGGAACCATTTCCTTTTATTCTTTAGTAAATCCCGTATAAAAACCTGATGTTCATAGTAAATGCCTTTTTCCTAACAATTTCACATGTATGTATTATGCAAGGGGTGGGGGGTGTAATTTAATTAATGGAGTCCTAGATAGTGGAAGTCAAAACGGTTTTCTTTTAGTTTTTTTCTTGAAAGTCTGGTTGTAGAATGTGCACATTATATATGCATTTACGCTTCATCTCACTGCCATTTCCTAATGTTTCTCCAAAAGTTATTTAAAACATAATTAAGATAATATGCTAGATTGCAGCACAAAATAATAATAATAGGGATATGAATAAAATGGTGGGAGAAAAGAAATAGCACCATATGGTTGTGCTATTACCAAGATCTACCTAAAATACAGACATCTTAACAAAATTTATTAAAAAATAATTCTTTCTTACATGCATAATTTTTTTTCAATAACCAGACACTGTGATCCCATTTCTTTTTCTATTTGACAAGGGTTATGAGGTAAAAAGAAATGTGAAGTTTATGCCAGTTGGGAAATGGATGATTTAAAGCAGCAAACCTATCACTGCTCCCCACCCCCAATAAAGCTCTCTGGAGTGAGGACATTTCAGACTGTGTGTGAATGGCGTGACGGTGCCGACTGGAGGCAGGGCGGGGGGTCCCCAGCAAGCGGGCGCAGAGCTCACAGCTTGGGGCTGGTGTGTCGTGGCTCAACTCCTTTTCAGACACAAGTAAACTTAGCAGAGTCACTTCTCCCATGGGTCATTACGTCTGATTCTGAGAGTCATGAGGGGTGACAGGAAGCCTCAGAGGAAACATCCACCTTTTGAAGGAGGCATGTGGCTTAGAGAACCACATTTTCTCTCTCTGGAGAGCATGTGTGCATGTGTGTGAGCATACATGTATGTCTCCATAACACAGAATTACATCTTCTCTCCTGGTGTGGATGCATGAAATAGGAAACAGAAAACACAGTGGGAAATGTCTCAGGAAGTGGCCCATTGGTAACATGAGTGGCCAGCAACTGTGAATAATGCAGCACTGAAGGACCCAACCTGGGGGTTGGCATTGCCACAGGAACCTCTGGCCACCGGGTTGCTGTTGGCCGGATGAGCGCTATTCCATCTGTGAGCACAATGGTCCGGAAGGCTCACAAGTGAGCCACACCAGCCTTTCCTTCCCGGTGACCCTGGCTCCTGTGTGCTGGACCTGCCTCACTCACCCTTCCGCTTCCAATGTCAGGTCTCACAAGGCTAGTCCCAAAGTGTAGCCTCTGTCACCGGTCTGCTCTGTAATTGGGGAGGGTGGTGACAACTGAGTCCAGCAAAGTTCATGGAAAAAGAGAATAAAATTGTCATGCTGCCTTCTGCCAGCTCATGAACAAATCAAAGGGCTTTGTCCTCAGCTGAGACACAGAATTTCTGGGATACAAGTTCTTGTCAGGAGAGAAAACCTTGAATTCTGTTTTCTAATCCTCCTGAAATGCCCGGTGGGGGAAGTGATATTTATGGAGGATTGTCTGAAGGACATGAGGCCCATAAATTCCCCTGGTTACTGTACGTTTTACCCTTGGATCAAAACAGGCTGAAGAAGAGCAATATATTTGAGCTGTCTTGATTGGGGCCCTCGGTGGAATTGCCTCTTTGGAAGTTGCTCACCTTTTTTTTTTTGTTTTGAACTGAAGTAAGGATGGTTGTGAGAAACAGATACATGAGTTAGCGTGTGTGTGTGTGTGTGTGTGTGTGTGTGTGTGTGTGTGTGTGGAGAGAGAGAGAGAGAGAGAGTCACTGCTGTTGGGGAGAGAGCTCAGGTGGGCCATTTATTAAAATGCAGAGCCTTGGGTTCCACATTCAGTGATTGTTTTGAGTGAAGCCCAGGCCCTGCTACCGCAGAGATTCTAATACAAGAGGCCTGTGGGGTACACTACAAAGAAGACTGCCTTTGAGAACCTGGAGGAAACTCTGCATATTTAACTTTAGAAAATTACATACATAAGTGCACCAAATTCTGTGCACAATTCCCAGAGAATCAAAGGATTTCCACAGATACCAACTTACAAACCCCTGTGTTATAGAAATGTTTAAGCTTTGCAAACACATCACCCCTCCCCTCTTTAAAAAGGCACATTAGGGAATCTGTCTCCAGGTGTGAGGGTCAGCAAAACCTGTGCTTCAAGTCACGTTTTGTGATTATCGTGACCCTTGCCAGAGGTCCTAACTTTTCTGCACTGGCGATGAGGAAGCTGTTATCTAAGTGTGCTGCCCACTTCTCACAGCTTCACAGGATTATAACCCCTCACAGTATGTG
Organism: Hipposideros armiger; assembly: GCF_001890085.2. Taxonomy (NCBI): domain Eukaryota; kingdom Metazoa; phylum Chordata; class Mammalia; order Chiroptera; family Hipposideridae; genus Hipposideros; species Hipposideros armiger. Next base: position 233,029 of record NW_017732151.1, read on the forward strand.
TGTTTCACTCCTATTTATTGGCCTACTCAAATATTTCTTTGCTATAATTCACTCCAAAATGGTTTTAATCTTTTTGTATTGTAAGTATTTATAAATGAGGAAAGATATAACTAATTATATTACTATTTTGAGTTAGCAATTAAATTAACACTTTAACCAATCTAGAAGTGTCAAGACTGGGTTTGCCTTGTGTTCAAGTTGTTTGTGTCATGTAGCCCTTTGTGATAGCTACAGAAATAGAATTTCGACTAAACTCATTACTGCACAGTAATGCCAATTCTATTCTCTATAACATTCTACAGAGACAGAAACATACAGGACTTTGATTTATGTAATACATAGTTAGGTGAACAAATCTTTAGAGCACAGGCAGAAAACCAAAATCAGACGAGACATGGGAGAGGCTGGTGGGTATGTGAATACAGAGGGCGGAGGGACTGCGGGAAATGGACTCTCGGAGCTGACTCAGGAGGAGCCACTGGTAAGAAGTAAAGGCACAGGCACAGGCTTGAAATAACTCCAGTTTTCAAAAGAAAAAAAATCTAGCATTTTTAAGTAAAAATATCCAAATAAAGTATATGATACAAAATAAAATGTGTAGTGCAGCCCACATGCAGCCTCTGGGTTGTCATTTTAAATGTCTGCTGAGTAAGCATTAAAGGAATATAGAAGTCACTTCTTCACGTAGACAGAGAGGCATTGCTGAGTGAGTGAGTGAGTGAGTGAGTGAGTGAGTGCAGAGGGATGAGTGATGAGTGATGCATTCTGGGTGATAAGCTATGGTGTTTGGTGATGAGTGAGGGTGTTGGGTGACAAGTGATGGGTGATGTCTAATTGTGTTGGGTGATGAGTGATGGGTGTTGGTGAAGAGTGACAGTATTGGGTGATGAGTGATGGTGTTGGGTGATGAGTGATGGTGTTGGGTGATGAGTGATGGGTGTTGGTGAAGAGTGATGGTGTTGGGTGATGAGTGATGGTATTGGGTGATGAGTGATGGTGTTGGATGATGAGTAATGGTGTTGGATGATGAGTGATGTGTTGGGTCATGAGTGAGGGTGTTGGGTAATGAGTGAGGGTGTTGGTGATGAGTGATGGGTAATATCAAATGGTGCTGAGTGATGAGTGATGGTATTGAGAGATGAGTTATGGGTAATGTGAGATGAGTAATTAGTAATGAGAGAAGAATTATGAGTGGTTAGTGATAGTAATGAGATATGAGAGACAAGAAAGGAGTAATTAGAGATGAGTGATAAGATCCTTAGATACGAGTGATGGGTGATACATGACGGGTGATGGGTGAGAGGTGATGAGTCAGTAAGAGAACATGAGTGATGAGTAATGAGAGGTGAGTGATGAGAACTGAGAGATAGAGAAATAACTGGTGAGAGGTGAGTGACAAGTGATAACTGGTGAGTGACAAGTGATGAGTGATAACTGGTGAATGACAAGTGACAAGTGATTAGAGTTGTGAGATGACTGAGGAGAGGAGAATGATTATAGTCATTTACCACAGTGAATAATAGTAGTTTATTTTTGGGGATATTAAAATACAGGTGTTAGGTGATGTTCTGAATTAATGCTGCATTAAACTGTTTATTTTGGTTTGGATGGAGTAATGGCCCTGTGAATTTATGAAGAGCCCAACTCCGAATAATCAATTTTTTTTATTTCACACAGAACAAGTTACTTTTAAAAGGAGATTCTAGGTTGAAAATAGATTAATGAATAGTGTCTAAAAAAGCATAAATTGTAATAACATGTATGTAAATATATAATTATATATTATAATATATAATATTATTATATAATATGTTATATAATTATATATAACATGTTGTACTATATAATATATGTTATACAATAGGTTATATAGTTGTATATGTGTATATAATTTATTAGTAGTTTTGTATCAGTTATTTATAACAGAAAGAGGAACAATAACTTTAAGAGAACTGAGAAGAACTGATGGATTAAAAACCTATTTATAAATGAACCTTTATTTTAAATGATCTCATTATAAAATCCATCTACAATAAAAATGTAAATTTTCTACATATTTTATTAAACTTATTAAGAAATTTATTGCAAGTACTTAAAGTGGAGAGCAGCATAAATGTACAATATCCCATATGATGTAGTTAATCTAGACAAGTGGTTAGGAGATGAATTCTCTAATCAGAAAGACAGACCCTGATTCATACTAAGAGTCTGACAGTTAATAGCAGTGCTTCCTGTTTTATTTAATCTGAATGAGCTTGGTTTTTCACCCTAAAAAATGGGCATTTTGATAAGCACATTGGGTGAAATTCACAACAACTTCTGAGGCAAGTATTATTCTATTTCATGCATGAGACAATTTAGGCTTACAGTGTTTAAGGGATATGCCTTAGATCAAAAGCTGGTGACTACTAGACATAAGACTGGATCTAAGATTCTGAGCGTATACTCCAAGTCTTTGCCACTGGGTCATGGTGTTATAAATACCTATACTAGAACTCCATAATATTTTATTGTTTCTATCTCATGTCTCAGCCCAACAAGCCTAGGCACACAATAATGTACCCATTGCTCATAACTCAGTGTTCATCACCCTCCATAAGCTAGAAGTTCAGTTATATGATGGTGATGATGATGGTGATGGTGATGGTGATGGTAATGATGATGATGGTGGTGATGATTGTGATAATGGTGATGATGGTGATGATGGTGGTGGTTGTGATGGTGATGGTGCTGATGGTGTTGATGGTGATGGTAATGGTAGTGATGATGGTAACAATGGTGATGGTGGTGGTGATGATGGTGGTGATGACGATGGTGATGGTGGTGATGGTGATGACACTTGTGATGTTGATAATGACACCACAATGACCAAAATAACTACTTTTCTTAATACCCAAACAAGATGATGGGGTTCTAGTCTCTATTTTCAACTCAGTGACCAGGAACATCTCTAAAGCTCACACATTAATAACGAAAGTCTGATCCAAACCTTTTGTAAGACTACGCTCTTCCCAAATGTGCATGGGAGCTGGAATTCCAGTCATCCGTCTAGGTGTACATGTTTAAGTCCATTGCATAGTGTCACTGGGTTGAACGTGTTTTTGCTTGGCAACATAACCTCTGAGATACTTTTGATTGAATTCAAAAATTATGAACTCACCCTTTGTCCTTAGCAAGGTAGAAATCTGAGGGATTTTATAAATAAGTGTAAAGGTGAACTTCTTGCTATGAACTTTACGTATTAGACACACAACTGGAATATTTTCTACAGCATAGATCTTCCAACTGCTTGCTTTTACTTCTCCTAAAGCCACATATGTAACTGAGGAAATATTCTTGCAAGACTGATTTTGTAGCAAGACTTAAGCAATTCAAATTACCAACTTCTACTACTGATGCTGAAAAGCAATTTTCAAATCACCCATATCATGTGAATTGTGGTCTATAACTATTTTAACCAGATTCAAACTATTTAAAATTAGCGGATGATTCAAGGCCTCCTGCACAGAAAAATACAAGTTATTCCTGTGGTTTTGTTGAGAATTTAAAAATTTTTTATAAAAAGAGAAAGTGTAGAAAATCACTAACTCAGTAAAAGCTTTTAGGTTTTTAACCAGAGGTAACTCAAGAATTTTAATATAGGAGAGGCTTATAGTTTGGTGAGGGAGGGCAGGGGGGTGAGAAGTGGTTTGTCTTCAAATTGACCTGACTCAGCAGGCATACTTCCTACTAGATTATAAATATATTTGGTGTGTATGGGGTACACTGTGGGTATTTGGGAGTTAAAAACTCCCCTAGTCACCCCTTGGCTCAGCCTGCATTTTATATTTAGGAATTAGAGAGTACACTTAAGTTCATTTGTTTGTACATTTATTTACACTCTAAGATGACACATTAGTGTTGTCACCTGGCTATGGTAAGTTTGCCATATTCAAAAGAAGTGGAGCTGAAGGATAACCCAGCAGTTGGTGTTCTGCCAAGCTGAAAATAACATTTAACAGGCTTTTAATCTACTGTGTGGGTTATTGTCCCCATGAGTGCTGTTTTAGTCCACAGACTTAAAAAATTAGAACAAAGGGTTATTCTCACTTAGCATTCGTAGCTGGTGGTGCTGTTATTGTGGCATTTGCAATCCAGCCGAGGTGCCTTAACGATCGCAGCATTTCTGTCTGCCACATACGCGAATATGTCCATATTTAAAAGTAAACAAGAAGCAGAAATCCACACAGGACAGTATTTCAATCCAAGGTGGCTGATTAACCTCAGGCCCAAAGCTGATTTTCAGGAGGAGACGTGGAGCCTGTGTAAAAAGATGCACTCATTCCTTCAAGCTCTGAAAGTCTGTTTGCAGAACAAATGAATGGAATAAGATGCAGACTGAAGGCAGGACCACACCTGCCTTACAGCATCATACACCCAGCACCAGGTGCTTCATAAACTCTTGGTAAGTGAATGAACAAACTAATTAATTAATGAGGAAATAGGTCCCGACGGGCCAGGAGAGGACCATGGTCAAGTTACCACAAAGTGCTGACAACCGTGAACTTGGGCCCGCTAGTTGACAGCTAGTTCCCTTTGGTGGGTCGCGGAGACACATTTCAGCACTGCTCCCTCTCTGGATGGACCCTGACCTGAGTCCATCATGGTCTAAACCTAGAATACATAGACTTAGTTTTAAAATATACCCAAAAAAATCAACAACAGATGAGTAAACTTACCATACATGATGAATTCACAATAAACAAGAAATTATTTTTTTCCTTACCTGCACCATTTAGCACTTCAAAAAGTATTACAAAAACACTTCCATATCGTATAGCAAAAGTAAAGTACAATGACAGATACTGTGTTGCCAGATTTGAATACTGATTTTTTTCGTCTGTAGAATACCGTATTACTTAGCTGAGATGTGCTTTAGGCAGTCCCTGTTGTGCGGTTCGGAAGTTCTGTTGAAGCATTTTTAAACCCATTGAATGAAAGCAGAGAATGTCACGTCAGATGGCTACAAAAATGTGCATTGTGTGTTGGGAAGCATGTAATGTGGCTTGGCGAGACCGCATAGGGTCCAGTATTCCCACCTGAGCTCAGTGTCCGTGACCATCACGTATACGGTACTCCTGGGCCTGGAAGCCCTCATTCTCTTTCTGAGCTCCCCTCCCATGCCCCGGCTGTGAGCTTGGACTCGGCTGGGGGCCCCCAGATTTCCCTGCTGCTCCGTGAGTGGGACCCGCCAAGCCTGTGCCTGCCAACACTGGGGACCTCAAACTTATCTCCTTCCCGGGCCTAGTGTCAGACAAACCATCTTCACTGTGCAGAGACCTTCTTGGCCACATATTCATCTCCTACAGCTGCCAGAACCAAGTGCCAACGGCAGGGTGCTTAAAACTCCAGGCATTTATCCTCTCACTGTTCAGGAGGCCACAAGTCCAAAGCCAAGGAGTCAGCAGGCCACACTCCCTCCAAAGCCCACAGGGAGGAGCCTCCCTGCCTCTCCCAGCACCTGGGGGCTTGCTGGCCCGACCCTGTCTCTGCCTTCATCACCCTCGCTGTCTGTCCTCCGTGTCTCTGTCTTCTCGATGTAAGAACACCAGCCATCAGATCAGTATCCAGCCTACTTAGCTCGGATCTCAGTTACCTTTGTTACATCTGCAAGGACCCTATTTCCAACTAAGGTCACATCCGGAGGCCCTGGGGGCTAGGACTACAGTATATTGTTTTGGGGGGAACACAATTCAACCCATAGCGACCACTCTGTAGAGACACCCCTCCCACCATCATTATCGTGTGACCCTGTGTTATTTCCCAGTGTAACACTTCCTGCCACCTGGTACGTCACAACCACTTTCTTATTTATCTATTTCCTGTCTTGTGCCACTAAACTGTATGCTCCATGAGGGTGAGGATCTTTTCTGTCCTGCTCTCTGCTCAATTCCCAAAATCAAAAAGCAGAGTCTTGATAAATAGTCACAGAATGAATGAATGATGCTTATGTCACAAAATAAAACTTAATGACATGAAGGGCTAGTGGTATACACTATTGGCAATATACAGCAGTGACAATAACCCTGACTTTGTAGCATTTTACAAACTAAAAATAGCTTTCTCATGTCCTGTCTCCTGTGATTCTCACAACAGTCCTGCTGGACAGCAAGGGATGTGTTCTCCCCTTTTCACACGGAAAGCTGGGCGCAGGGAAGTGAATGGCTCTGCCTGGAATGGCAGGGGGAGGCGTGAGAACCATCCTGTGAGTCTGCTTTCCTCTTCCTTTCCTTTCCCCTGAAGTCTTACGCAGACCAGATTGTCATTGTCTTGCAGAGGGAGTGCGGGTATGAAAAGATAAGTGACTGTAGGCGACCACCGGCTCAGTGGGAGTGAGGTCTGCGCTGTTGAGTGAGGTCAGGGCGGTGTGTTGCTCATTTAGCCCAGTCTGGCCTCTTGTGTTCTCATTCTCTCTAAAAACAGAGCCTCAGTGTGGGACCTGTTAGTTGTCAGGCAGAATGAGAGCACAAGATGTTGAACCCAAGGGTGGACACACCACTGAAGGCTTTTGTCCTTGTACCAGTAGTTTCTTAACAATTCGAGAGCAGCACAGGAATGCTGGGCATCTATGAGACTATAAAACGGTTAAATCAAAAGAATTCAATTCCATTGAAGAAATACCCAAGAGTGAGATTCCTGGGTCATAAGGTAGTTTTACTCTTAATTTTTTGAGGACCCTCCATACTGGTTACCACGGTGGCTGCACCCATCTGCAATCCCACCAACGGTGCACCAGGGTTCCCTTTTCTCCACATCCTCGCTAACGCTTGTTGTTTTGTTGATTTATTGATGATGCCTTTCTGACAGGTGTGAGGTGGTAGCTCATTGTGGTTTTTATTTGCATCTCACTGATGGTTAGGAATCTGGAGCACATTTTCATGTACTTATTGGTCATCTGGCTGTCTTCTTTGGTAAAATGTCTAGTTTTTAATAAATCTGCCCATTTTTTAATCAGATTGTGACATGACAGAGGTGTTAGAGATGTTAGCTAACATTACCAAGGCAAACATGTTGCCATATGTAAGCTTATCAAATCAACACGTCTCATACACCTTAAACTTACACAATGTTACATGTCAACTATACCTCAATTTTTAAAAGGATGCAAAATAGTTCCTAGAAAGAAGTTGCAAAATTGTGAGGACTACAGAAGACCATTAACTTGGCCAGGTACTCTTTCACTATTTCTAACAGATATTAAGCATTCTGCCTTAATTTAGACTTCAAGCTCCCATTCCTTAATCATTGCAAACCCTGAGGTTTTCAACTTAACAGCCTACCTCCTGACTTACTGTGAATCCACTTCCAGTGATGGGAGGCATATGGCCTCAGAAACAGAAACAGCACCAGGTAACCAAGGTTATCTGGTTTCGGTTTGTACGTAACCTTCGGTGAGCCATTTAACCGGCTATATAAAAAGGATTAATAGCTACCTCGCAGGATTTTTATGTAGATCATTTGAATGAATGGACTTGAGCATGTCTTGTAAACAATGAAGTGCTTATACCTACAAGATCATTTTAGCATTTAACTTACGGTCCTTTATTGTTTCTGTGTGATCTATTGCATACTGTTGCCTACACTAAGTGTCCTGCCCTGCCTCCTCAGTGACAAATTCCTGCCCTCCTCCAGGCCCATGTACACTGTCCTTGGCCCCCTAGCTCTTTGGCGATGGTGCTGTTCACAGCCGTGCTTCCGTGTGGCACTTGCTTCTACTTCCCATCCATTCAGTTGTTCATTGGCTAAGAGAGGCAAGTGTCTCAGTTGTCTTTGCATTCACAGCAGCAGCTTGCATTAATAAGCCCTCAAGATATGAATACTATGTATATTTTTAATTTAAATATCTTATAATATTTTCTGTCTTACTTAGTCTCACAAGGTATCCCACTCAAGAAAGAGATGCCAAGAAAGAATGTCGGTCACTCATTCTGTTCCTTTTATCCTAATATGCTAGAATTACCCTTTTTTTATTTTTTTTTCAAGCTAGCATTGTGGTGTAGTTGTTCCTTCCTGAATATTCTCATTCTGGGCTTTAAAAAGTGCTTGTTTGGGAAATTCAGAGTTCACCTCCTTTAAAGACCAGTCAGGTTGAAACAATTGAGGCCTTTATGTTTTCCTCGTGGTTTAACAATATCTGAGATGAGGTTTTTGTCTTCCTCCTGCTGGTGCAAATAGAAAAGTCTAGGTTTGTGGATTTACTATTACTATTAAGTCAGGGCTGTGAAGATATATGTTCCTCTGGAATCAGAAAAATCTACATCAGAGGATGCTGACGGATGTGAAAATTGGATTAATGGTCAAACGCCACCAGATGGTGTAGCCACATCTAGTGCCCGAACATATGGAAGCTTCCAGAAATGCATGGTCGTATCTGGTCCAAAGACACAAGGTCAGATGAATCTGCGGGTGTCCACGAGTAAACACAAAGCTGGTCAAATGCCTTAGAGTTAAAACACCAGGGAATAAATCTGGCTAAGGAATGAGCAGATCGGGAAACATTTGGCCACAACACCTCATGCAGCCCCGAGGAACTGGAAGGAGGAAGCTGACCGATTTGAGCCAAACCGTGTATGGCAGGCCCCTAGAAGGGGTCCATGTGTCACCAAGCAGAGCAGCCGTCTGTGACCTGGTAGAGGACACCTTCCCATTTGTCTCGAAGGGGAGAGCAAGCATCTTACACCAGGCCAAAATATGTTCCCACTCCTCCTACTTTGCCGACCAAAAAGAAATCTAAAATGCAGGCCTGTCAGGAAGTATCTTCAAGAACCCCAGAAATATCACAGTCTTTCCCATCTGATGAAAACAGGTGAACAGGTCCCTGGTTAGGAGGACTAAGAGGTCCACTCTCTGAATCGGAGCCCTATTAGGGCCGGAAAACACAGACAGCATGGCTGAGACAGGTGACTCTGAACTTCTCCTCTTCCTTGGGGGATAAGGCTAACTGATAATTGACGGGTCCCGCAGCCTGCCTGTATTACTGACAACACAATCTTGGCAGGGGGGTGGGGGAGGAAGGGGTTGGGAATATGTATTCAGTGGGACCCTCTAGTCTCCCTGGACATTTGGCCGTTCATCTATTTTTTACACAAATTTGGTGATGCCCCCTGCAGGGCACTGTTCAGCAGAGGCATTAATTAAGATTTCTGCCAGCAGCAAATTGTAGGAACCGCCATGTGTCACCCTGTAGCAACCCAGACACAGACCACTGGCCACCCAGACCGACTCGTGTGGTGTGAACAAATATTACCATTTTCATTTTGCTGTGTATCATTTTTTAACATGATTAAAAAGGCAGCATCGACTGTAGGATTTTTGCATGTCCATTTTTTACCAAATCTCTGATGATGTCTATCTTTTGAAAGAGAGTATTTGCCTCAAAAATCTGTAATATGTTATGATTTTTATGGAGTATTCATATGTTTAAGAGAGATTTTCCTATGTATAAAAGTAATAGAATGAATATTGTATATTGAATGACTTTGTGAAGCAAACGAAGAAACAAAAATACGGCCTCCTCTTATAATTTTTGCAGTTTTCGAAAAATGAGTTGTTATATTAATATTTAAATGAGTACAATGGGAAGACTGCAGTCCACTCTAAATTCAATGCATTCCCTTGTGTCTGTTCTTTCTTTTTCCCTTCCTCCTCTCTGGAACCCTGGCAGATCTTTGCTGGTACGAGGGCTGGACAGCTCCTCTTAGCTCACGGTGGGTGAGAGTCACTGTGGTCACTTTCATGTCTCTGATCATTCGTCATCCTGCAGAGGTGTAAACCTGTGCTCAGTGAACACAAGCCTGAAAACATAATGGACAACAAATGTGGTTTTGAACATTTTATATTCTTAAAATGTTTTCCCTAAACTTTGCCTTTTGCAGCCTATATCCATCCCTTTTCTGTGTTTTTGAGTCTGGTTGGGTCTTAGAAATCAGTTTGTGTCCCAGCTGGAGCTGTGTGACCTTCACTTGTGAAGTAAGTGGTCCTAGTCAGAGGCTGCCTGACGGAGATCAGAGCAGGTTGCAGCCATGGCCCTGCCTCTGGTGTCCCCTCACTAAAGGGGCACTTCGTCTCCTCCCCCATGAGAGCTACTGAAAACCCTAGCCCCTGAGCTGAGCTCTCTCTTGCAGATTTGCACCAGTGAGCCAGTAGCTCACCAAATGATGCCAGTATTTAAGTGGCATGCATGTGTGTGGAGAATATTTATTTAGTGGGGAGTGGGGGGTGTTTGCTTGTCTAAATAATTTGCAACCAGAGCTGAAGCAGTTTAAATGTTGTAGTCTTCCTGAGCCCTTCCTTTGCGCCAGAACCAACCTGGGACTTTTATTTTATTTTATTTTTATTGTTAGTTTCAGGTGTACGGAACAATGCAATAGTTATCCTTTTCACCCCTCACAAAGTAACAACCCCCCTCCCCCCCTCTACTGCCTTCCCACCCCCGATATCATGCTTATCTATTACAATTCCATTGACTCCATCCCCACTCTCTACTCCACATCCCGTGACTATATGTACATATAATTATAGTTGACATACATTATTATTCAACATCAGCTTCAGAAATACAGTGCAGTGGTCAGACTTCTACACCGGCTATGAAGTGATCTCCCTAACAAGACATGAGTCCATCTGGCCCCCTAA
>NW_017732151.1:244897-330985 GCF_001890085.2 Hipposideros armiger
GTTTCATATTTTTACACGTGTCAGTCCAATTTTCCCAGCACCATTTATTAAATAGACTATCTTTACCCCAATGTAAATTCTTGCTTCCCTTGTCATAGACTAACTGCCCGTATATGCCTGGATTTAATTCTGGGCTCTCTATTCTGTTCTATTGATCTATGTGCCCATTTTTATGCCAGTACCATACTGTTTTGATTACTACAACCTGGGACTTCTAAAACCCTTCACCTAAGCCCCACCCAGCTACGCAGGCCCTGGCCAAGGGGACATGAGGGGCTGAAGTCAAGCACAGCCTGCCACCTGGGTCTCAGAGGTCCACAGGTCCTCCAGGCCTCTCGGATACACAGCGTGGTTAGAGAGCCACAAAAATTCCAATTTGCAAGGTCTCCGTTGAAAACTGAGAAAGTTCAATGTATTCCCTCTCCCTGCTCCAAGCACAAAGCCAGTGCACAGACTTTCATATGTCTGCATTCCAATGCCGTTAGCTGTTTTCTCAGCATTTTAAATTGGAGAACCTCACACAAACATTGAGATCTATGGTTTCTCTTGAAATACCCGGCAGTTCTGGGCCCCCCTTCCTGTGTGGTAACAGGCGTTCTCCGGGCTGTCCTCATCCACCTCTGTGACCCCCCAACCCTGAAGCCCAGAGTTAAACACTTTCCCTCATTACTCTGCACTGTTGCTTTTTCTTGAGGTTGATAATGACTTTTGTGTTGCCCTATCTCTCAAAAATTAGAAAACAAAGCTTAGACCAAGAAGAATGCAGTCGAATGTCGTTGCAGAAGAGCAGTCCTGCTGTTGAACACACAAGCAAAACAAATCTGTATTACAGACTTGCCTGGGTGCTCCAGGTACACTGAGAAGACCCTACACATATCTGGGATGTTAATCCCATGCCCTAAAGCTTTCATACTTTTTCTCTATACTGTTCAGTTCACCACATGATTTACTCACTTGTGCATCTGGAGTTACCCAGGTGGAATATCAATGCTTTGTAATTTAAGGAGAATATTCTATATTCGGGAATTGTACTTACCATCTTCCAAAGAGCAGATAAAATCTGTCATAGTTGCTGGCTAGAAAGCTACAATTATTTGTGTATCGGTGCTTAATAAACACATGTGCACTCACACACACATACACACACACACACACACACACATATGCACACGTGCGTTAATGTTTCTCTCATAATCACAGAGTGAGATCAGGGGCCCAGTGACAAAGTTTGGCTGAATGATCAGCTGATGTGGCACATTCAGAAATTGTGCCTTTTCTCCCTACATATAAGGCTTCAGGTGTGCCAGACACATAGCACCTCCAAGCTCTCATCACCTGAAGTAGATTTAATCCTCTGCCAGCCCTCCTCCAATGTTCACCTGCTGAAATCTGATGATGCAGCCAGAGGCGGCAGGGAAGTCACATATTTCATTTCTCACATGATGAAACTTGAGGGCTCCAAGCCAAGGCCAACATCTCACCCATTCGGATGACACTGGAAGTAGGGATTTGGCCAGGCTCCAGCCCGCAAGTTTATTGTACCAGTGCATGCATGCAGGGCGAGGTGGCAAGGTGGACAAAGGAGTTTTGTTGCCCCCTTCATTCTCACAGCCTTCACTGTGAGATGGAGCATTATTCCCACCCATCAGGCATGTGTCATGATGCAGTGACAAGGCTGCAGCAGCAGGTTAGTGCTCTACCTGTGGACGTATGTGCACCTTGGGTGTGGTGTTGTCTCTGCAGAGCAGGCTGCAGGAGAGATTGTAGAGTTAGTCATGGGTAAGCCCTATATCTACCTACATGTGTGTATAGGTACCTACTATACATCTGCATCTACCTACACGTGTGCATAGACAGCTACTATACACCTGCATCTGTACCTACATATGTGCATAGATGCCTACTACACATCTACATTTGTACCTACACAACTACCTACATGCTTACATACATACATGCATACATACACACATACTTACACATCTACCTACATAGGTACCTACATATGTACCTACATATATATATATGCATATGCATGTTGTATGTGCCACATACATGACTCACTACATGCATATTTGTGTGCCTACATACATATATACAAGCTGCTTCCCTACATGCCTGCATCCATACCTGGTACCTTACATGCACCTCTACACACGTACATGCATGAAGCATAGATCGCATGTGCTCACCTACCTCCTACCTCCCTACTTACACATAACAGCAGGTGTTCATGCTTTGAACTATGCAGAGCATACATACGTCCCCACAGAGGAGCAGTCAGAAGAATCAGTGTTTAGGTACCTGAGTCTATGTAAACATCCTATCACGTGCTTCCTGCCCCTGAGCCTGGGGCTGGGTCCCCCGGAAGTGGACAGAGCAGAGCTCACCTGTCACCAAGCCTCTGCCTCTGGCTCTCGTCTGGGCCACCCTGAGGAGGAGTCCACACAAAGACGTGGCTGGGGAGGGGTGACTCCACTTATTCTTCATTTCCCTCACACGCGAGTGTTTAACTAACAGTGCATCATGGAAACATGAGCGTAAAGAAAATTGTGCACACCAGGAATTTCAGCCCTGACTTTTCTGTGTGTCACTTTTCAAACCAATTTTCAAGGATTTGTTTTCCTTGCGGCCAAAGGAGAGAATAAAGTCTGCATGTGAGAGATAGTATTGTCTTGGGAAAATATCCAGAGGATTAATGTATTTTGACTGAAGCTAGCAGGAAATTGTGTTTCAGCCGTGCTTATGGGCTCATTGTGAATACATCACCTGAAGAACAATTTGTTAAACAAGAAATATAGGGTGTAGGAATGGGAAGGTAACATAAATAGGGAGAGACAGATCGGAGAGTGGCTTTGATGGGTATCTGTGTTGTGAATAAGTGAAGACTGACTCATTCAGCAAAAGAGGACCCCCCTGGCACCCAGTGTTGAGAAGGGTGTTTCCACCTAAGTCACTTCCGTGTCCTATCTGAGCCTGGAGGGGCAATTCCAACACAGCGACATGCAAATACAGGGAAAGTGGAAATGGTTGTAGCAGGCTCCACTCTAACTCCACTAAAGGCCATCATATCACAGTAGCCTGTGCGCGTGTCTTTACTACCTTCTGAAACAGAACCGAGGAAGTCTCTCAAGGACACACAGGTCCTGGGCACGAGTGACAACTGGAGGGTTTCCAAGCACCACCAGAAATAACATAGCTAGATTCACCCAGTTCCACATTTGTTGTTCTTGTGTTTTGGTTTGTTTTTTCATTGGTCTCCCACTTTGAAGCTGGAAGAAGACACGTTATTTTTTAAAATTTTCATTGGCGTCATGTAACAAACTGACTTTCTGGGTGTTATCTTGTAAAAAGCACCATCAAGAGATCAGAAAAACAACATCTTACAAGGGAAAGAAGGAGGTCCCTGAGTTTTCCACACAGATCTTTGTTTCTTCATAAGCGAAATGCTGGTGAAAATGACCTGCTCCCTGGAGAACTGAGTGTGGTTTTCTGTAGATATTTCATTGCTAAGACAAAATGACTAAGTTTTTCCTGAGATTACTGCGGAGCTGTAAAGTTGCCATTCGGGGTAGTGTCACTTACACCGTGAGAGCCTGTGCTGCCGACAGTGGGTTGTCCAAATCCCACACCCTGTAGCAGACAGTATCCAGAAAGTACCTAACAAAATAACTATGTTGTTGGAGGCAGAGGCGAGTGGAAAAACATTCCATGTTGAAATTCATTATTTTTTCACTTTTACTTTTAGCATCATTTGAATATATAATTTATAGTCTACAAGACTTTTAGAAAAAAAGAAAAGAGAAAAATGGCATACTACAGGTTCACAGATGTATTTTGTTTTAATAATTAGCCCACCACAGTTTACAAGAAGATTGAAGTCAGTTGTTAGGATGTTTACAATATAAAAAAGAAAGGAAGAAAAAGAAACATATTAAAGTCACATCCAGAAACAGGATAAAATAGAAAGATAATTTCAATTGTAAGCTAGGGCATATACACAATTTATAAGTTGAGCTACAGACTTAGCTCTGGGCTTCCTTGCAGTAAAAGTGTAAAGAAACATTTGACTACATTACAATTTCGTGAACTTGCTGTTCATGGGGGGAAGTGTACCAGAGTCTCAGAGGAGGCCTAGAACACAAACTGAAGAGGGGTTATGCATGAGCTTCTGCACATACAGTGCTGACAGGGACAGAGTTCTCACAGTGTCCTTTTAATGCATGAACAAGAAGGTAAAGTGAGAGCTCCGTGTGCGTGTGCATGTGTGTGTGTGTGTGTGTGTGTGTGTGTGTGCGCGTGCAGTGGATTTTTTTATTTCTTCGCTTTTTTATTGTAGTAAAAAATATGTAACATAGAAGTTATCATTTTAACCATTTTTAAGTGTGCAATGTGGTGACATTTAGTAGGTGTAATATTCTTATTCTTATGGAGGGGAAAAAAAATTAAGACTCACATAGGTTAAGCAAGTCCCAGAGCTATTGGGGTAGAGCCGGCATTTGAACCCAGGCAGTCCAGCACCAGAGCTTCTGTGATCACCCATCATCCCATCCTCTTCCTTTGTTGAGCACTTATTTTGTTGAACTAAGGAACTGCCCTTTCTGGTATTCTCTTCTAGAGAGTGTACAGTCCTCGAGGACTATGTGTTTTGGGTCACAGACAGGATTCTGTCATTAGAAAGGTACTTGTTTTAACCCCATTACACAGCTGTACAAACAGTCCCCAAGAAACAGAATTGACCTGCCCAAGCCACGCAGTCTCTGACCACTTGAGAAAGTCAAAGCATCCAGCAGCTGGACATGCAAACAGTTGCAGAGTTTGGGTCACAGCCGTGTCCTCACAGGGCAAGCCATGGCAGGTGTGCAGACCATTCCCGTGAGTGCTAGCAGAGAGAGCCTGGTATAAGGATGCTGGCGTGAGAAGTGGGGGCGTGTTGAGCGTACACTTTGTCTAAGATAAGTTTCCTAGTTAACTCTATGCTCTCCCAAAACACTTGTATGCACTGGATGAAAATACTTGCATGTCAGTCTTCTTCATTCCCCATGCCGTCTTTTCAGGGAGAGGAGGGTTGTCCCCTCACTTCCAGACCAGGCCGAAGGCAGTGGTCATTTGTCCAGTCTCAGATGATGAGTGATGGAGGCAGAGGGGACCCTGGATGACGTGCACGTCCAGCATGCTGTGCTGCATCCATCTCAGGTATAGGACTGCTGGCCACGTCCAGGCCGAGACCCCTCTAGCCACCTGCTCCCAGCTCTCCATCAGCAAGTCTTCTTGCTGCCCAGGCTCTGAGCCACCAAGGCTGGCTGTGTAGCTCCATCTCCCCAAGGAGGGTCTGGAAGGCTCTGCTGTCCCTGACTTTTATCTGGTGTGTCATGGGGTGATACGCCCCAGCAGAGGTTCCAACATACCTCTCAAACATCAGGATTTCTTCCCAGTTATGCCTGGGTCCACATGGCAGGTAGCTTGCCTGGGTTCTGGTCTGTGTCCCAGGCCCTTGCCCTGACCCTAGTCCCTTGGAATTAACGTCCCATCCTCTGGTCTCACTCCTGCAGTAAGAACAGGGCTCTGTCCCCCCAGCTACTAGCCTGAGTTCTAGTTGACCCAGAGAGCCTGCCCTGCAGCTGAGATGCTGAGATGTGACCACCCACAAGGCTCCCAGGCCAAGCTTACTAACCCAGACCCCAGCCTGCTCCTTAGGGACAGTTCCACTGGCGGTTGGATCCCTTTGCCTGGGACCCACCTATTTGCAGTCCTGCTTCTCTGCAGGTCCCCATTTGGTGCCTTACGGCCATCACTGTGGGACTCAGGGCTCCCAGCCAGGGGCCATGCTCATTGCCATATCATCACGCTGACATCTTGCAAACTATGTCACACTGACATCTTGCAAACTATGTCAGTATACAGAGATGTAACGCCCACAGAATTAACAGTTGGGCCCAGGTACTAAACTAGTGGGACAATAAGAAAGCAAGGAAGAGACAAAGGAGAGAGCCTCGTAACTCCACGTCCACTTGACCACTGAAGCCTTCCTGCCCCGTGTCAGAGTCAGGATGGGAACTGTGGCAGCATCTCCACCTCAGGTTTTCGAGACTGCTTCTGGGCGTCAGCTGCATTGTCGGTGTAGCTCAGGGTTTCACTGAGGAAAGCAGAACAGTAATGGTAAATTAATGGTATACATTTGATGGGACTTCTTACAGTATTGAGGGGAGGGCCAGAAGGCTCATACGCGACTGGAGTGGAGGTGGCTTTGGTATCTTACTTATTTTTGCGTCTCCAGATCTCTACTCATGGGCTCAGGCAAGGTTTTCTGAAAGTTTGATGAACTGAGAGTCTTCGCTTAACAAAAAGACTGAAGAGAGACACGTGATCACGTAGTTAACCTGAGCATAACGATGTCACCCAGGGGCCAGCTGGAAGCTCTTTAATGAGGGACCTTCGCCCAGGTGGGCTCCTGAGCAGTGAGCCCTTCCCAGGGAATGAAAGCACACCTGGCCAGACTTTCTGGAGAGAAGGCCCACACGTGCCTTCAGATGTTCAGAGAACATTTGTGGCCCATAGAAATCCCACAGTAGGTTTAAACCTGGCATAAGATTCACCTCTGGGTCTACTCTGCCCCAGAAGTCCAAGGATAATAGTAACAAAGCAGGAGCTCTTTTTTTTATTTTTTTTTATTGGGGAATTGCGGGGAGGGGAACAGCGCTGGGGAATTGGGGGAAGGGGAACAGACAAGTTGCTGTCGTTTTGTTCTTCAATCTAGTTGTGGAGGTCGTTGCTTCACTGGCCCAAGTTGGCACCATCATTGCGCTCTTCTCTGGCGAGGCAGATCAGTCGCCGGCTTCTGGACGGCCGCTCACTGCGGCTGCTGGCCGCTCACGCTGGCTGCTTGCTACACGCGGTAGCCCATGGCAACCCACTGCCACAGGGACTGCAGCCTACGCCACCGCCGGCGACTCATGGCAGCCCAGCTCCAGGTTGAGCTGTTGTTCAGCATCTTAGCTGTGGAGGGCAGTGTCACTGGCCCTCCTATGTGGGATCCGAACCGGGGCCCTCTGGCATCCCAAGCGAGTTCTTAACCATCGCGCCACTCGGCCGGCCCAAAGCAGGAGCTCTTTGAAAGTTATCGCCACCCCTCGCATCCAACAAGAGATGTGCAGGGTGAAGCTTCATTCTGGTCTGCCTGTGTTTCCCTAGAAGGTGATAGCCCCGTGTACCTGCGTGCTTGTTTCTGTTGCTTTTAGGAGTGTTGTCGCAATCAGTGCAATAGCCATATCTAATAAAGGGTTATTAGCCCCGCTGACCAGAGGAGAAATGCAGGGTTTACAGAAGTGTGACCGCACCACATCCACACAACCTGCGAATAAAAGACGCAGAACAGTGTGTTCTCCAGTGGCAACAACGGGTGCTGTAGCCGATTGGCCGGTGTGCTGGGGGAGCATTCCGGGGACAATTACTATGATTTGTCCCAAAACTACTACTCTTCAACCCCCAGGAAGCCCAATACTCCTATCTCTGGTCGTTAGGAAAGGAAAATACTGTGGGCCACAAGTCCTCCACAGCTGGTCCACTTGCTATGGCCAGCACTCCCACAGATCCCCAACCGGACGCAGCGTCTGAAGTCTCATTGGCACAACAGGGGGCTGTGGCTTCCGGGAGCCCTCTGGTGCTTTCCATCGCCCACTCTGGGGCGCTGGTTGGACAGGCTGCCCTTGCCTGCCTGGACGAGCCAGGTACTCTCACACTTGGCAGAATCCACTGTGCAAATAAGAGTTCTGGTTGCTGCTGGCCTTTGTGATCTGGTTGCCATGGGAACGGCAGCAGATGGAAGAGGATAAGGTACAGGAAGTTATAAAAAGAAGGTTGTCTTTAAACCCTTACCTTGTCTCCCCACCTCTTTCGTTTCCATGGAAGCAGAAGCAATAACCACTCGCCAGGCTGTCTAGGTCTCCTGGGCTGTCAGAGAGCTTCGGGCCCCCTTTCAGGACCCTGAACTCATCCCAAATGTAAGAACTGAAAGTTTTATGAGGCCTTTCAGCCCAGGGCCTAGGCGTGGAGTTCGCCTCTGCTGGTGGGCAGGGCCTGAGGCTCCCTCTTCCTCTCCGGTGAGTGCAGCCCATCATAGGAGGCAGCCTGGGGTCTGAGGACTTCCTCCCCCACCCCCAACTCCATGATTCACCCCATCCTCTGCCTCTGCCCTGGGGCCCCACCCTGCTCTCCCAGGCCCTCTGCTGGCCACTGAACCTCACCCCACCCATCCTGCCGGCCCCATCCAGAGCTCTTTGTCTCTCTCTCTCCCTCTGCTCCTGTCTCCCTTCCCCTCTCTTTCTTCCTCCCTTCCCCTCCCGCGCTCCCTCCTCCAGAGGGTGCTTTACTTTCCCAGTTCGCAGTTTTCTCTTTAATGTATAGTGACAATTTCTCGCTTTCAAAATGCATTTCTTTTGGTGAAAATGCGGTGTTTTCGCTGTTTTCAAAGGCGCTGAGACTTTTCTCACAGTCCTGTTTAACTGCCTCTAAGACAAATGACTTTTCACCAGATCTGGGGACTCCATGCTGCAGAGAGAACACACATAATTCTCCTCCACCCACAAAAACCAGCATCTTGCTCCTGGCCGCTTGCAGAGACTCATCCTAGTGGCCTTTCCATCTCGAGATAAAGCCCAAACACAAAAGGTTAATTGATTTACACATTTTCCTTTCTACTGCTCAGTCCTGCGTCTTTCAACTTCATTTCAAAATTCATGCAAAATATCCATCAAGCATAAAACTCAGAATTCCCATCGGAAGGTCTCTCTCGCACTTTAAAAAAAATATGGAAAAACCTACCAGGTGAAAAAGAGAAGGCTTCACACTCTTTTGCCTCTGTTTTTAGTATGTGTACCCTTCTCCTTTTCAGTCGTTCAGGCTGTGGGGCGATTCCAAGGAACGTTTGAAGACTCCCAGTCTGTCGCGTGCAGCCCGGAAAACTACACGCGACCCCTTGGCACTACAGTGTCATTCTCCCCTTCCACAGATGAGGCAATTGAGCCCTACAGCACAGCAATCTGTAGTTTGGGGACAGAAAGCAAGAGATTAGAACAAAAGTGTGCTGCTTTCTGTCATATTACCTTAAAGAAATATATGAGAAAATAAATCAATAAACCCCAAGGAAGAAAACTGCTCAGAAACATTTGAAACAGCAGCCTGAGGACGATGTTTCCTTATGTCCACGCTGGAACACAGAAAGCATGGCACGCGCCCGCATCTGGAAGGAGAGGGTGCCTGTGTGCTCAGTGCCCCTACCCCCCCATCCCCATGTCCTCTGGGGCATCGTTTTCAACATATGCATGTCCACTCCTCCACCCAGAAACACTGATGAGCCTCTACTAGGGCCAGCACCTGCCTGGGATGTCGCAGCGAGCCAACAGGCCCCTCTGGCCCTAGATGTTGCCATCGTAAAGGACACGCACTGTGACCAGCGTGCCCTTAACTGCACGGTGCTATGCAGTCGCTCCCTCCTGGGCCACCAGGTCCCATGCTGCCCAAGCCAGGGGGCTCCTCTCGTCCTCGTCCTCTCTGTGTCAGGCCCTCTGTGACATTCAACACTGCCGATCTATCATCCCCTCTGGGACACAGAGCAAATCCACCTTGGTGAACAGACACACCTTGTCTCCTGAGAGCGTTTCCTCCACCCACCCGCCCCATGAGCCGAGGGAACCTTTCTTCCTACAGCAAACTTCAGCAAATCGGTTCTGAGAGACAGCCAGTGTCTGGGATTCATGAGCAGCAGTGTCGTAGACGCATGTCTGTCATGATGCACACAGCTCACCGCATTTTGTCACATTTCTCCTGCTCTACTCTCCATCTGGCCTCCTGTGCTCTCTGATTGCATCATTCAGGCTCATGATTCTGCCACCCCCGCACCTCCTCCTGTTCCCCCCAGAAAAGGCCGATGTCATTCTGGCTCCATAGACCACTGATTGCCGGTGTAAAGCAGGGCTGTGTGCCCATACACACCCCCATCCTAGACCAGCCCTTGGTTGCCGCTTCCGGTCAGCTTGTATCTGTGTCTGCCCACCCGAGACAATCACCTCCCAGAGGGCAGGAGTAGGTTCATGTCCTGTGCTCCCTGCGATTTGCACAGGGACGCTGAGCATTCCAGGTGTAAGAGCACCACGTCGCTGCAGAAGGTGTGAACCGGTGGGAGAAAAGACTGGCAATGAGACACACACAGACTATAAGAGAGTGAGCTTAGGATTGTACCTCAAGTGTGAAAATGGTGTTGGCATGTAGCAGGTGTGGATAGAACTCAGCACCAGGACTTGACAGTGCAAGGCTGAACCTTGTGTTACCCAGGGTACCCGGCTCCCACAAGTTACCCACCTGTCTCCTGGACAGCCCACCTGGAGGACCCACAGTCTCATCCACATCCAGACCGAACTCACTGTCTTCCCTACTCGGCAGACTCACACCTGATTCTGCATTTTTCATCCTGGTGAACACCTTGGGGTCCATCCCAATGGTCCAGTCTGAAACTTCTCTCCCCTGAGCCCATATTGCAAGACAACAGGTCCTATAGATTTTTAATTCCCCCAAATAGCTCTCTTCCATCCTGTAGCACCACCTTAATTCAGGTCTTCATCATTCTCACCAAGATGATGCCAACTCTGGTGACAAAGTGATTATTTAAATGCAAATCTAACTCTTTTATTCCTCCGTCCTCTAATGTCCCCCATAACCCACTCTGCTGTTCAGACACATTACCTCTGTCACCTCCCAAATGTGTCTCGCTCTTTCTCATGCCTGCCTCTTAGACACAGCCTCTGCTTAATGGGCCGATTCCACTCTCCTCGAAGACTCCACCTCTCTCACATTTTCATGTACGTTATCCCCAATATCCCATACAGAAGTGACGCACATCGGGGCCACCACCCCACCATCCCGGAGATGGCTCCCAGCCACAGCGCCACATCTACTACGTTGCCCACAGTTGCCAGGAGTCACTTTTGACACACCTCTGCCCCAACCCCCCAAATCCAACATCAGCTCCCAGCAATCTACTCCCATCATTCCCCATGCCATTCTAAGGGATTTAAGTCGATCCTCACAGCAAACATGTGAGATGGTGATGAGGAGGAGGCTGAGGCTCTCAGAAAATGAGTGACTTTCTGTCATTTATTAATAGCTAGTAAGTTCCAGAATGAGGATTCAAATCCCTCAAAGGTGGTTGGAGATCTTGCTCTGAGCAGGGCACTGCATCCCAACCAAGCCCTGTCTGTCACCAGGTAGCAGTGATCCAAAGCCCTCAGTGGCCCAGTCTGCCCGGTGTTCTTGACCCTCTGCTGACACCATCTGCCTCTCCGGACTGTGGCTCTGCCCTCCCAGCTTGACGTCCTCATCCTTTCTCGCACCACCAGCCCCTGTCCCTGGGTGTGATCAATTCATCTTCTGCACGAAACTGGCAGTGTCTCTCCCTTGTGGTGTCCTGTGGTGCTTGAGACAAGGTTCCAAAGCTTTAAAGTGGTCAGCAGTGCCTTCCACGACCTTCTCCATTCATTTTTGCTTTCTCCTCATCTCTTTCCCAATTTCAACCATATCAGTTTGCTAGTTCCTTCAAATAATGCAAACTCTAACCCCAAATTATCAAACATGCCTTTCTTTTCTGTGTGCAATGCTTTTCCTCCACTCCAAGAGTGAGGATGTGCCCTAGGTACTGAATCTGAGCAAATATATCCTGATTTCAAAAAGGGCTGAATATATATTCTAAAAACAAAAGCTCAGTAGAGGCGGTAAGAATCTCAGGGAAAATTCTCAGGGAAAGATTACCCCATAGATCATTTCTGAATACTTAATTAAAACTGACACAAAATGATGGCAAAGATGTACTAAGAAGTTACACTGGACAAATCTCCTTTTCCAATGTCCCAAAAAGCCACTGCAGCTGTGGGCACAATCTTTTCTCACCACATTACTGCTCCGTCTTCCAACTGGCCTCTCTTCCTGAGACGGTCCAAATCCCTCGGTGGACAAATTAGACTCACTCTGACCTGGTGCCCACTCATGCACTGACCCACGCATGACTCTCCAGCACATGGGTCCCCTAGCTCCTCATGGACACACCATGCCACTTGATTCCTCAGACTTACTCAGTCAAGTCCTTCCATCTGGAGGCCCTTCTCCCTTGTGCTGGGGTAGCTCCTACTGATCCTTTAGGGAGGGTTTCTGTGAAAGATATCGTGATCACGGCCACTTCTCAACCATCCTGTCACCCCATGCGTTCTCCTACCATTGCCCTCACTGTAATGTTCTGAAATGATCCATTTTCTCAAAAGCAGCATCTCATGTGTGGATGTGGTATCATGCCCATCGTCACAGTCTCATTCTCGGGTACACAGTAGGTACCCAACAAATGGGCTGAACTCTTACACTGAACTGTTTTCTTTGAGGGTGAGATAATGAAGTATGAGCTGAATTACAGCATAATTCATCATCTTATAATCATGTAAATGACCATAACCAGACTACTGCTTTGTTCAGAGTCCACACCCAGAGACTACTGTTCACAGGAAGAATGGGAGATGGAGGTGCTGTCCTTGACCTTGCCTTATGTTAGATGTGGACGTAGGTCCTAAACCCATTAAGGCACATGAACATGGAAAGGTTGGGGGATGCAGTGAGTACTAGGATTGGACAGCAAACATATCTCACCAGGCTTCAATTATGTGAACAATTAAGCAACATAAAGTTTAACAAGAAAACATGATACCTTAGTTTCACTCTGCCCCTCCCAGAAAAAAAAAATGAAATACAGAGTAACTACAATTAGTTATTGTCTGACAGTTGAAGACATGTGCAAATAGAGTTCTACAAACCTGCGGGTTTTAGAAGGACAGTAGGTAGGCTTGACAAGGAGGTAGATTATAATAATACAAGAAAACCTTTCTGGAGAAGTCTGGCTGTGGAGCAAAATCTCTGTGGAATAGTGTGTGCACATTCTTTGGAGGCTGACAAAGCACTCCTTCAGGATTATTCCACAGTAGGGGGCTCGGCTATTAAGAGATGTGATGGAGTCTTCATGGGTTCTCTTCTCCTGGGTTCTTACAAGCAATTGGTTCCATAGATTTTTATCTGTATTTACATCTAAAGATTATTTACATATAATCACCATGAGTCATAAAATTTACTAAAAATTGGTGTTCCAAGTTAATATAGGCTGAAATTCTGTTTACACTAACTGTCTGGTCCAAAGCACCCGTGAACACATGCACACACAGAGAAGTGTGGTCCCACAGTCTGTTGAAAAACACTTGTTAAAAATATAGCTTTAACGTTAGTTTGAGTTACGCATGATTTCAAGTTGCCATTTTTCATTCTGTGAAGGATAAAGTTCCGTTAATGTAGCATTAACGTTTTCAGTTATCTGTCATTTGTTATCCCTACAGTGTATAGCAATGCATATTTTCATCAATATGTTGGCTTATGATTTCCAATAGCTGGATTTGGAAAGATGTATGCATTGCAGTTCAAACCTGAGTAACCCATGCACCTTCTGACAAAGCAGATAAGCATTTAATGTCCCACAAATGGGCTTGTGTTGCAAGCAGTCATATCAGTTGTGTTACGCAGACAAGCAGACGTCTCCTTGCTCGGTGGCTCAGAGCACCTGCCCCCTAGATGAACTGTGGCTGGACACAGAATCCATGCATCAGGGAGAGGGTCAGAGTAGGTAAAAGCTGGAAGGGACCTTCCAGTTCTAAGTGTCTGCAGCTCTATGCTGTTCCCTTGACAAAGTCCAGACTACTCGGGCTCACATTCAACTTCCTGCTTCACATCCTCTGAAGGATACACTTCCTCCGAACTGAACAGGTCACATTCCCCACACAAGTCCTATTCATAACTTCCTCCAAGACTTGATTATTTCTTTCATTTGGTTGGATCTAGTCCACAAGCTCCAAATTCACTCGTCCACCCACGAGCCCTCCTCCTCATTGAGCCCTTTTTAAAATCTCTCTTGTGGATGTCATCTTTCCTAGAACCTCCTCAGCATTTTATCTGTTCTTCTCATATGTGACCTCTTCCTATTTATCATCACCACTAGAACAACTCATGTCTCTTCTTCTCATCTACAGGATAACAGCAGTTAATTTCTCTTTCTTCCCCAGAATTACCTGACAGTGACTTATATATAGTAGGCTATATAAAAATATTTGTAAATCATGCTGCAGTGAACACCAGAGTGCAGTATCTCTTTAACATCCTGATTCCACTACTACCTAGAAGATGAGATTACTGGGTCATAAGGTAGCTCTATTTTTAATTTTTTGAGGAACCTCCATACTGTTTTCCACAGTGGCTGCACGAATTTGCAATTCATCAACAGTGCACCAGGGTCCCCTTTTCTCCACATCCTTGCTAACACTTGTTGTTTGTTGATTTATTGATGATGCCATTCTGACAGGAATGAGGTGGTTTTTCATTGTAGTTTTTATTTGCAGTTCCCTGGTGATTAAGTTTTCAGGTACCTGTAGTCCACCTGTATGTCACATTTGTTGATTTGTGGATGGTGAACCATCCTTGCATCCCAGGTGAAAAATCCCACTTGATCATGGTGTATGATCCTTTTAACGTGCTTTTCAATTCAGTTTGCTAATTTTGTATTGAGGGTTTTCATATCTCTATTCGTTAGAGACATTGGACCATAGTTTTCTTGTAGTGTTTGTCTAACTGTGGTTTTAGGGTAATGCTGGCCACATAAAGTTTATTTGGAAGTGTTTCTTCTTTAATTTTTTGGAAGAATTTAAGATGTTCATTCCAGCATTATTCACAATAACTAAGATATGGAAACAACCTAAATATCCCTGAAAGACAAGTGGATAAAGAAAATATGTATATACAGAGCATGCAAAAAATATATATACACATTTTAAGAAAGGAAAAAACTGTATTAAAAATTTATTACTCAATATATACTGATAACAAAAGATGAATACAAGTCAAGTTTGACTTCTGTAATTACAAGAGGTGCTCAAAGTGGTTACCTTCAGCTTTCAGACACTTCTGATTACAGTGAACTACTGCTTGAGCAATGTTGACCAAAGTGTCCTTTTGTATCGCTGTGCATGCCATTCCAAATTCTTCACGCAGTACCATGTGTCTCAAACTTATCATGAATGTATGCAGTTAGGTGTGTTGGAGGTTTGGTTGCATACTCACACTTCCATTGTCGTTGTACTTCCACAACATTCTTGAATTTCAAATTCCACTTCAAAATGGTCCTGTGCTCCTTGAATGACAACTATGCTTCCATCATTTTCTTTGACTATCTTGCCTGTCCTATGATGACGCTAGCATTCATTTGATTAACACATCTTTTGAGTGAATGTCATATTACACATTGCTACCGTAATTCAATTCTACTTTGAAAAGTAATACATAGATAACATCTCTTAAAATGTGTACATTTTTTGGCACCCCCAGTACACACACAAAGGAATACTACTCAGCCTTAAAAAAATAAGAAATCCTGCCATCAGCCACAACATGGATGAACCTGGAGTACATGCTCAGTGAGATAAGCCAATCACAGAAAGACAAATGCTGCATAGTCCCACTTAGATGTGGAATCTAAAATAGTCAAACTAAAGGAAATGAAGAGTAGGAAGGTAGTACCAGGGGCTGGGGGAGAACAGGGGGATGTTCAATTGGTATAGTTTCAGTTGTGTAAAATGAATGAATTCAACAGAGCCCGTGTAGAGAACAGTACCGTACTGCACACGTAAACATGTGATAAGAGCTTGGGTCTCAGGTTACATGTTCTTACCACCAAAAACAGGAGAGGAAGGAGGAAGCTTTCAGAGGTGATGGATATGTGTATTATCTTGATTGTGGTGATGCTTTCATGGATGTATAACTGCAAATTCATCAAAGAGTACACAGTAAATATGTCCGGTTTTTGTATTTTAATTATAACTCAGTAAAACTGTTTTTAAAATATTTAAAATATACGATACATGTAATAGTCAATAAATTGTAAGTTAAGAAAACTGCCATCAAACCACTCAATTCAATAAGTTGATATCAGAATTCTTGAGCTAATTATTATCATACCTGATCATTACTTCCTCGTTCCACCAGTCTATTCTAGAGAGTTTCATTATTTGGGGCTTCTCGATAAACCCCCAAATTTAACTTGTATAACAGGGTAAAAGTGTGGCATTTAAAAAACTGGCAATTGTTGTCAGAGAGCTTACATAAAATCTGGTGTATCTAATGGTTTTCAAAACTTTTTGCACTTTTTTAAGACAAATTCCAAGATCAGAATACTAAAAACTAGCAGTAATAATAATTCCAAACTCAGGCAAGGAAATAAAGATGGCATATATCAAGATGTGACAACTAAATGTTATCTGAAAAGTCTGCATGTTGCCAACCAATGGAAGGTCACACCTGCAGTGGCCTTAGGCGGTCAAGATGTGTCTCGCAGAGGAGCAGCGAAGGGGCACCGTGTGTGTTCTGCTGCGGGGGACCCAGACTGCAGTCCCATCTCTGATGGAAATGCCCCTCTAAGTATCTGTGGTCAGCATGCTCTGTCAGAAAGAGAGGAGATGGAGGCGGCCAGAGGTCACCACTGACTCCTATAGGCCATCGACTGAGTCACAAGAAAGCATTGCTGCACTGAAGGAACGTGGGTGGTGAGCAGGGGTCCATCCTCCATGCTCTGTGCTCCACACACTGCCTCAATCTTCTGAGCTGTCGCATCTCATCCGTAAAATAACAAAATTGCCAGCATCTTCGGGTTTCATACTCGGTAAATAGGGAAGTATGAAAGGTGTTTCTCTGGAGCATGGACACATAACTCCTTTGACCATCCCGGCTCATTTTTGGCCCCCGACATAGTGACCACTTCCACTTGTGGCTGAAGTTCTGGGTCACAAGGATGGTCCCTTCATCCTTGGACGAGAGCAGACGGTGCTGCTGCTCTGGTGGGAGTGAAACGTGTCCTGCTTTGGGCACACTGTTTACTCTTTGGCATCTTCAGGTGTCTGCCTTTTCCATTAGTTGCTTCTGCCTTTTCCACTGTAGAGTATTTGGAAGCTGGAAGGGTGTTGTGTGCCAAGAGATAACCATACAGATGGGCCCCACTAAGACAAATGGAGAAGGTGAGGTGGACAAAGCTGTGTCATGGGGGACAGCAGGCAGCCAGCCCTGCCTGACTCTCTACCACCAGGGAGCAATTTTACCCAAAGAAAGGAGGTGGCTCTTGTCACAGGCTGGGAACGAGAAGCCCAGAGTGTTCCTTCCGTTTCAGGTGGCCACCAATGGGCCACCATGGGTCTCTGTCTGAAAGCAGAATCCTGGGATAGACTAAAGAGGCAGTGGGGTTTGACTGTGTTTTAAATTTTCTTTTTCCTTTTTGGTTTCACAAGTATTTGAATTTTTAAGTGATAATATTATTTTAAAGAGGAAAATGCAGGCAAAAAGGAGAGGACTGATCCCGGCAGTCTTCCTGAAGACATATTAAAAACATGTTGGCTGAGAAGCGAGTCTTTTAAATAGCAGGCAGCACATTAGTGTGCGAGTCTTGTCACCCCCACCGTAATTAGGGACAGAAAGCTTCAGTCCTTGCAGTGGGGGAGCACGGAGCATTACAGCCGAGGTAGTAAATTACTGGGCCTCACTGTCCTCATCACACAGATGGCTTTCATTCCACGAGGAGGGACACAGTGCCATACCAGAGCCTGCTACCCCTGGCGAGCTTAATGCGTCCTATTTAAAAGCACAAGAGGGAATAAAGGGCGTCGTAGGGGATTTTACAATTCGCCAGCATAAACATTTGTTTTTATTTTCCCAAAGTGTGGAGTGCGTACATTGTTTCACTGTTCATTCTCGCTTCCCTTGCCCAGGGCACGGAGCTGCTGACCAGCTAATAGCCGGTGTGTGTGGGTTCTGCAGGCACGGGGGAGTGGGGTGGGGGCGTGGGGGGGTGTCATCAGCGGAGGGTTTAATCCTCACGCAGAGGCAGCACGGAGCCCTTTGTGCTGTCACCTGGCCCTGTCTCAGCTTCCTTCCAGCTGCAGTGCCAGCAGTGGCAGCCATGTGTCCCTGATATGTCAACACAGCCCAAAACCGAAACACAGTTGGAATGGCTTCCGATGTGCTCAGCACCCTCAGTACAATTTTTAAGGCATCGCGAAGAAAACAAGGAGAGAAGTAGTTATTTCCCAAGAAGCTGTGCGGTCCCTAATTTGGTCTAGAAAACCTAACTGGGCTCTTTTTTTGTTGTTGTTCCATCAGAAAAACTCTTGCTTAGAAGAACTGACAGAAGCATGAGAACCAATAATCCCTTTTTACAGCAATGTTCTTCCTGAATCGTGTCTGTCTTTAATCGGTAGCCAAGAGCCAAACTGACACCCACTTAAAGTGCTAAAAAGACGGACATGGGCTAAGTGGCTGCTGTGGGCAGGCAGAAAGTGCTGTAACTGTTACACAGCAGACACACACCAATGGCGAGCTCTCCTGGCTTGCCAGAGTGGGTCGAAGCGTGGCAAGAGAGAGAGAGGAAGGCATAGAGAGATGCAGCAAGTAGATTTGAAACCAAAAGGAGAGTTAAGGCCAAGCCTTCAAAAATTGGAAATAACCACATTCAGCGTTCCCATTTGTCTTCCTCTCTTTATAATCCCCTTTCATCCGCGTTCGACACTCAAGGACTGCGCTGAACTTTGTCCTTCCTCTGGGTCCAGTTCACATTGACATCAAATCTGTGCAAAGATGGGGAGAGGGTCCCTTAGACAGCAGTGCTGGAAGAGCTCATCACAGTAGGAGGGCTCGTCCCCCAGAGACAGATTTGAATTTCATGTTGGTCTTTCCAGGGACAGGTTACTGGGAAAGCATAATGAATTCAAAGGGTGTGTGGGGAATGTGTCGCTGTGACACAGCCTAAAGAAAAAAACGTCTTTGTGCAGATTAACCTCCTTTACCCATAGGCCCCGAGCTCTCTGAGGGCAGCAACTCTACGGACAATGGGGTGGCCGGATCTATCCGCTGTGACCCACTGTGACCTCAGACAAATCACCTTCACCACTGAGATGCAGCTGCCGTGCTAGGCATCCCGAGAGAAACAATGAGTGTTGTCCTAGTCACCTGTGTACATGGCATTTTCACAGCATCTTCACCTGTTTACAAAGAGCTCACACGGCTGAATACTGGATGACAATATGACATTGCTTAGAAATATGGTTTCTTTGGGCCACCTGGAATGTCCTGACCTGCATGTGCCTCAGAAGGAGGAGGGAGGAGGAGACCACCTTAAATCCCTTTTCTCCTTCACTGGAAGCCATCAGCCAGTGTCAGTGAGGAGTCTGAACAGGAGCTCCCTCTGAAGTCCACCAGACAGCCAGTGATGGAGGCATGGGAATTTAGGCAACATCTCCACAGAATGGTCAGCAGTACAGGGATCGGACTGTAAGGACCCTCCCGAGGTGCATGGGGCCAGGGGCCGGGAGGCTGCAGGTGCCCTCCCCCCATCCACCTGAGTGAGGGTGGGGTCTGGCAGCAACCTCTTGCCCACATCAGCTGGGCATCTGCTGGCCACAGGCCTGGGAATCTGTGCTCTGACTCAGCCTGCAGACTTTCTAGGTGTTCAGTCTGATTCCTCCCCAAAGGAGAAAATGCTCTGCGCCCCTCGCCTGTGAATCTAACACCTTCATCAGCACAACAGACAGCCAAAAATTTCTAAATGACAGAGTTAGCTGTGCTTCAACCAGAACCTGAGTGGCATGTGGGCTAGTGGTGTCAGATGTGATGCAAGAGCAGGCTCTGCCAGGACAGATGCAGCCGGGAACCTGGACCAGCCCAGACCAGGTGTGCCTCCCGGGCAGGGAACCTTGCAGGGTGTCCCACAACCTCCCTGCTACTGGTGGAGGGAGTGCCGCAGGGGCTGACACCTGGCTGGGCCACTTACACTTCCAGGCCACCAGGCATTGAGCTGACGCGCTGAGGTGCTCACCTAAGCTGAAGACTCCCTGTGGGCCAAGAGCCACACACAGTGCTTGACAGGGATAACGTGAGTCTTCCCTGCCACACCCCTAACAGGTGACACTCACATATCATAGACTGGACACTGCTCACCTCAGTCCCCATGCCACCCCCCACCTGGTGGCCAGAGCCCAGCTGCCTCCAGGTAGAGTGTCCTCTGTTGGCACCAGGGCTCCCAAAACAGTGTCGTGGGCTCGAAAGAGTGGAGGATAGAGAAAAGCTCAGAGCACCTGTGAAGGCAGAGAACACTTGTTTATTTTACAGCTTCTATCTGGGGCCCACAGGCAGCTCCAGAATGGCCATTCTCAAAAGTAAGGACATGCATGAGAGTTGGTCCTTTTGGTCCTGTGTCAGGAGTGATTGGCCATTCCTTTTTCTTTCCTTCTTTTTTGTCATTTATTTTAAAAATACGTACATAGCATAAATTATACTATTTTTAAATTTTCAGGCTGTAGTCATAACATCTGCTTTTTGTTATCTTTGCAACAATTCTTTGGGACACAGTGTTGCTGAGACCCAGCCCAAGGTTACTTTGCCCTGTTTTAATATCCCAAAGGTTTGAGGTGTAAGATATGCTAGGCAGTTCCTCTGTGGTGGAGCTCCAGCCCCATTTGAAAGTGGCTCCTTTTATACTATTGTTTACAGTGAAGATTATCAAGCCAGCATGAAACCCAGTGTTTAACAGAAAAGACAGTGAGCCTCTTGCTTCCAGCTGCTTCTTGTCTGAAGGTCTCAGCATGAGGGGGGGGGGGGGGAATGCTACAAGTCTTTTTGTGACATTTTCAAACTAAAAAAAAACCATGGCTACTTCCATTTCACTCTCCGATTTTTTTCTTTTTAATTAGATCGATTAAGGTATAATAACACATAGTGGAATTCACTGTCTTTAGTGTCCAGTTCTACAAGCTTTAACAAGCACAGTCTTAAAAGCACCATCAAAAAATAAAATAGTTTGATGACCCCAGAAACGTCCTCATGGCCCTTTGCAGGCGATTTTTTCCCCAGTCCCAACCAACCATGGACCTGTTTCCTGTCCCCGTAATGCTGCCTTTTCGAGGTTGTCACAAATGGAGCCCCCCCACAGGTGGTCATTGATGCTGGCTCCTTACCCTGAGCATGAAAGCATCTAAGGATCCTTTTCAGAGCGTTCCTTCCTGTCGCTGAGTGGCACTGCATTACAACTGTCACCAGTTTATTTATCCTCTGTCACCAACTGAAGCACGTTAGCATTGCGTGCAATTGGGGCAATTCTGAGTAAAGACACCACAGTCAGCACGGGTTCGCATGTGAAGGAAAGTTGTTGCATCTTTTGAGTAATCACTGAGGCATGACACTGCTGGGTCACATGGAGGGTGCCAGGGCGAAATTCATAAAAAAGCTTCCAAGCTCTGTGCCGAGGGCTGTGTTGCTTTGGATTTGCAGCCGCACATGTGACAGTTCCCGTGTCCACACCCTCGTCCAAACTTGCTATGGTCGGCTGTCATTCTTTATCTGTTCTATTACTGTGAAGAGGGCTCTCACAGTCATTTCAATTTGCATTTCCCTGGTGATTCATGACCTTGGTCGCCTTCTCCTGTACTTAATTGCCCTCCAATCTCTTCTTTAGTGAAGTGTCTGCTCAAATCCTTTCTGTATTTCTATGGGGTGGTTTGTTTTCTTACTTTTGCATGTGAGAGCACTTTACATATTCTGGACTCTGGTCCTATATTGGGTATGTGACTTGCAAATATTTTCCCCCTGCCTGACTTATCTTTTCATTCTCTTTAAAGTGCATTTCAAAGAGCACACATTCTTAATTTTGATGAAATTGATTTATTTAAGTTGCTTCTAAAAGTGGGTCTGTGCTGAAAATACTTTCAGCCACATAAGTTTAAACAGAATCATTTTGGTCTATTGTAAAAAATAAAACAGAACATCTCTTGGTTGTTTACACCAGAAAAGTATGAAGGTGTTCATAATCAGCCGTACAATGACTCATTACTGATTTGAATAGGCACATTTATTAAGTCCGGCTTAACTGCCTTCAGTGGGAGAGCCAATGACATTAAACCTGCTGGGACTGTCATGGTGTCCTCCCCAGGACAAGGGCCTTAAATGTTTCCCATTTGCTAATTCACACACCTAACATTTCTGACACAGCCTTTGTGCTGGGCCCTGAGCCAGAAGCAGGTCCACCTTCAACGGGGAGCACATACGAGGTGACCGTGTGATGACAGCTGGGGCAAAGGCATTGCAATACTCGGTGACCACCCCAGGTCTGCTCAGCTCCCCTTAAAGACCCAGAGCAGCTCCCCCACACCCATTCCTCCACCTCAGGAGTGGGTGTCATCTCCGGGTCCCCATTCCACTCCTCACCAGTTCATAGATGTCATTGTCTTCTCGGTGGCTCACAAACCCACCCTGACCCCTACTCTGGGGTCATGACTCGTTCAAACCCCCACTCAGTGCCCCCGTTTCCCACATACACTGCTCCAAGTTGGTGTCTCCAAAACATCTCAGAACTGCCCGTGGGGCAGCTGGGACGGAAGCCAGGTGGCCAGCAGGGAGTACGTGTAACAAGCATTTCTGCAAATGTGTGTTATGGAGAGCTCAGGAGTGTGTTGTTTCTGTCTCTCATTTCAGACAATATTCATATTTGTAGGTCCTTTTATTCATACTTGTACTTAAATACATGCACACAAACTGGGAATTCTCCACCCCACAAACCTGCATCCCATGATTAAGTCACCATAGTCACCTGAGTCTCTTGGGTTCAGACACAGCCTGAGCAGCTGGCAGAGGCTCTGAGTCTCCATGGTCATCCTGGCTCCTGAGAGAAGCCATGATCATTCGTAAGGTGCCTCTGTCTTTGTCCTCTCAGACTGCTATGAGAGACACCACAGGAAGGGGCTTATCAGCAGACACTTATCCCTCACAGTCTGAAGGCCAGATGTCCAGGGTCAGAGAGTCAGGAAACCGGCAGGCTCAATGTCTGGCAAGGACCCACTTCCTGGTTCATAGACGGTGTCTTCTCCTGTCCCCTCGCATGGAGGGAGGGAAAGGGGGATTTCTGGGTCTCTTTTATAAGGTCACTCATCCCATCATGGGGCTCACCCTTGTGACCTCATAGTCTCCCAGAGGCCCCGCCTCCTGACAACTTCACAGTGGGGGTTAGGTGTCAGTGTGAACTTGGGGTGTGGACACAAACTGTCCACAATGTTCACTATTTTACTTCCCCCTTACATCCCTCTTTACCAAAAGGTTTTGGGGACGTTCAGCTAATGTGAGACGCTAACACAGAGCATAAGCACTTGGACAGTTGAGCCACAGAGCCTGAAGAGAGGCACAGGAGCACGTGGGCTCAGGCTGCCACCAGGGGTGGGGGGGTACTGTAGTGCAGACAGAAGCGGCAAGGTGACACGCCTGAAATGTGGGTCAGACAAGCTGAAAGACAGCTTTAACCAGCCTTGCTTAGAGAAATAGAAACCCACTGGCAAGATAGTGATTAAATTAATCGTTAGATCACCTGTACTGCTTCAAGGTAAGAAAGATGTAGGGACTGACCTTGTTTAATTGGGACAATTATTGAAAGGCTGTCAGAGGTCAAGGAATGCATGAGCGATCCGTGTCTTTACGAATCACTCTTAATAAATGAGCAAACTAATCAGAAACAGTCTCAGAGACACAGAAAAAAACTGAGTGTTGCTAGATGGGAGGGGGGTGAGGATGAGGGAGAAGGTGAGGGAATGAGAAAGCACAAATTGACAGCCACAGTATTGCCACGGGGATATGAAAGACAGTTTGGGGAATATAATCAATAATGTTGTAAAGATTTTGTAGGGTGTCAGATGGGCACATGTCTTATTAGGGAGACCATTTCATGGATTGTATAGATGCCTGACCACTGTACTGCTGCACTGTACACCTGAAGCTGAATAATACTGAATGTAATTATAGATAGATAGATAGATAGATAGATAGATAGATAGATAGATAGATAGATATAGATATATATAAATATTATAGAGTACATAATATGGAGTCACGGGATATGGAGTACAGCACGGAATAGAGTCAGTGGAACTGTAACAGCTATATACGATGTCAGAGGGGTAGTAAATTGGGGGAGGGAGGTTATCACTATGTGAGGGGTATAAATGTCTAACTATAACATTGTTTTGTACACCTGAAACTAATTTTTTTTTAAAGAATCCCTCTTAAAAACACACTTTTCCTCATCAGAGCAATTTTTTTTTAAATGATGCACAGGGAAAGAATTAGATAAAGTGCCCCTGAAATTTCTCCACTCGCATTTGGTGAGAAATCAATCCCCCACTGCATGATGAAGGTATCATGAGTGGTTCTCACTTTCTCACCCTGGGAAGCACTGTAATTACAGAGATCATAGTTTCTGAGCCAAGCATGGAGAGAACGGCCTGACAAGTACACATGCACGATAAAGACAATGGGACAAATGTTTGAAGTGGAAAATGGCACGAAAGTCAGAGCTCCTGTGAACAGCTCTGATATAGAAGTAATTTGGTTTGAGGGCATTTTCTATGATGTCGTTCATACAACATTCCTTTGTCAAAGTTTCAAGTGTAAGACTGATGCTTACAGGGTCTCCTTACACCCCATCCACAACATGCAGCAGGTACTGATTTCAAAGTTAATTCAGTTGAGTCAAAAATAACCACTTTTCTCTGTCTTAGTAACGATAATCCAAAACAACAGAATATATCATGTTCAAATTAGCATTTCAATTTGGCCATAAAACCTGTCAGCTCTCTGTACACAAAACTGCCTTCTTCACGTTGGGTCTGTTGATTATTAAATCTGTCCCACTTTGAGCACATCTAGTGTCAAACTTTAAAAACTGTACCTATGGGGCAGACATGAGCATTGCTAGATACGATGAACACTTACACCAGGAGGTTCTTTCCAGTGGGAGCTCCCAGTCATTGAAGTGTCTATAGACAGGGAGCTGCCAGAGTGAGGGGGAGGCAGACGACGTAGAGGCCAGGGTGCATTTGCAGTCACAGCTCTGAGCACGGAGATAAGTGTTTCTGGTGTAGTGAAGTGACCTGGTGAGAGGACGGTGGGACCTTTCCAGAAGGCACGAGCTAAGCAGCTGCTGTCTGAGCATAAATACACTGGCACAGAGAATGTCCCTATGTGGATAGAGAAGGGGCAGAATCATTCAAAATCATTCACGGGAGGCTGACTGCATGCCAAGGGCAGCAGTCAGCATTCAGGACCTTATATCCAGAAAACCTCTGTATGGAGAATTAATCATGAACACAAAATGGACTCTCATAATTCTCACAGCTATGTCAGTCACAAAACAACAGCCATGCCAGAGCATCCTGTGAAGGGCGTACCCAGTTAGCGCCCTAACCAGGTAATGCCAGATGCAGGGTGGAAAGTGACCATCGGGATGGCTTTGTTGGACTGCACATGAGCTTTATGGGACTGCAGATGGGTGTAGCACGTCCAGTCTTCAGCATAAGATCAAAGCTCTCTGATGGCTTATCGCTCAGGCCTCAACTGACAAGCTGAGAGCCACACCTGCATTTGTCCCAGACGAAGCGCTTGAAGCCTCACCTGCTGACCATCTCACCTGCCCTGCCTAAGGCCTGACACTCCATACCCCAGCACCATAGGGACTCTCACTGAACACCAAACTCTCTCTCATCCTTCTTTTGTAAGACTCTGTTAGCCTCGCCTAACCCTACTGCTTGCAAATCTGTGTGACCCTCCTGTGTGAAACTGCTCTACCTCAACTATTGAAGGCTGTCCTCTGGACAGAGCCTTGGTTAGCACCCGTGGGAAACTGAGTCAGCAGGACTAGATCCACGGCTTTATTCTAATAAAGTCTAACATTGTGGAGAGACACAAAACTATGTGAGACTGCTATTTTGATAGTCACATCCCACTCACAGCAATCTCCCTGGAGGGTATCAGTCGGCTCAGGCTGCTGTGACAGACCACACACAGGCTCAAACAGCAGAAAAGTGTTCTCTCAGTCTGGGGGCTGGAGTCCGAAACCCGGGGCACAGAAGGGCTGCTTCTTCCTGCTGAGGCCTCTCTCCCTGGCATGCAGATGGCAGTCTTCCTTGTGTGCTCCCATGGTCGTCCCTTTGTGTGTGTCTGCGTCCTCATCTCTTCTTATGGGGCACAAGTCCTGTTGGACCAGGGCCCCACCTTAATGTCCGATTTTAATGTAACCACCTCTTTAAAGACCCCATCTCCAAATACACTCACACTTTGAGGTGCTGGGGACTCAGGACTCAACCTGGGAATCCGAGGAACACAACTTGGCCCAAAATCTGGAATGAAATCAGGCTGTGAAGGAAGCCTGAGCAATGCAATGACTTGCAGATGCAGGGACAGTGGGACGCTGCTCAGAGAGTGGGTGTCCCAGCTCTGAGAGCACCACAGCTACAAATGATGGACGTCAGAGCAGAGGAAGAAAAGGCTTCATCATGAATGGCTCCCACCCTGAGTGGACAGCTCCTCGCAGGGACATTGGATAACAAAGGGCTGCCACCAGCTCTTGAGCAGGACAGTAACTTTTTGGCTTTCTTTTCTTCACTGCATCTGGTAATGAATAAAAAACGTGCACTTAATACCAAAAAGCAGAGGAGCTTAATTTCCTAGATTGCACATCACATCAGGGAAGACGGGGGTCTGGAGCTGAAGTACAAGCTTTGCAGACGGGAAGTATCTGCAAGAAATGCAGACGTACACCGTTCTCCCTTGGGGACTTGGGAGAGGCCAATATATACATATTAGGATATGTATTAGAGGCATAAGAGAGGCCCCTGGAGGCCATGAGATGCTTTTATGGGCGTGGGTTAATGAAGTGTGTCTGCCATCACTGGGATGGAAGAAGCTTCATGGAGGCAGCAGCAGAAAAGGGAGCCTGACATGAGAAGTCAGCTCAGAGGTCTGATCGCTCACTGTAACGGACTTGAATCCCTCTGGAGTGGGGTTTCCGGATGCAACGCCCCTAGTGATCATTCATCGCCGCACCTCGAGTCAGCCCCCATGGCCGTTACTCTCTTACAGTGAAGCTGAGACTTACATCTCCGTAAATTTATTTTTTATTTCAATGGCCAGAAAATTATAATCATAAGACGTTTTTGTAGTTTTTTAATTTTTTTCAGGCAAAATGCATTGTTTAGGGTGAAAATCTGTCCTAGGAGATCATGAGATGCAATTTCTTTTCAAGAAAAGGAACTGATCCTTCTCAGGTAGTCAGGAGATCCTATTTTTCCTAAAGCTTCAGTCTTTCATTTTACCCACACCAAGTAAAGGGTAAATAGGTTTGGGGGAAGGGGGAGGGGCCTAGTGATCCTTTTTACTGCCCCCACCCCCGCTCCCCACACACACACATGTCCTGAGTTTGCCTTGCTTATTGATAATCAGTTGTCAGCTCCCCGAAAAGATGTCCGCGGTGACCTGTTGCTCAAGCAAAGCTAAATTTATTAGACTTGCTGCAGTAGGGACAATGCCACCCGATGGGGCCTCAGTCACGTCACGCAGAGAAACGAGGGCAGGGCATACAGAGGGCGTGGGCCTGGGATAAGGACATTGACACAGATGGTCTGGGGATGAGTCCCAGTGTTGAGAAGTCAGTTATTTAGTTGGTTCCCAGGATCAGATATTTCCCAGAAAAGGAGCAAGTTTGTTTTTGCCCCATCCCTGTGTTGTTTAGCACAGGGACCAGGAAGTAGATTGGCTTCTTTGTCACTAGTTGATAAGGTCTCAAAAGTTCTTTAAGCTTTTTCTCTACCTGGTCCCTAGGGAAGTTAAACAAAGGCTATGTTTCAATGATTTGAAACGTTTAGTTGTACATGGAATTATATATTTAACTTGGCTCAGGGTTGTGTTTGCCAGGAAAAGTACACAAATATTTATAACCAGGTTATTTATTCTGAATGTCTTAATATGAGTGAAATTTTGTCACCACTCATTTATGAAGGAGTTGATCAACTTATGAACTGGCACAATCCTTTAGGAAACACTCTCGGCTTAAGAGCACCTGTTATTTCGTTTGCACTCATGTACGTGTGTGGTGATGGCTGAGAAGGGACTAGTTTCCATATGTGCATATTGCTTTCTTCTGGTGAACTCTCTACCATGAAAAATAAGTGTAGTTGGATGAATTAGAAATAATGGGTATGTGTCCATAAGAAATTCAGAAATTGACACTCATAAGTGACTTAATTCCCTAAAAAATTGGTAGTAGTAAAAATGTTAATTTTTAAAAACGTTAACAATCCCTGTTAGAAGGCTTTTCTGATGTTGTAAAAAGAAATTGGCTCCAACACACTAAGCCTTTTTCAAGAATGAAAGGGAACTACACAAGCATAGTGTTAGCTTTGAGGAGAGCTTAACTTCCCATTGAAAACGTGTCATATCCCTTCTGTCCATGCGTTGTTATTCAGCCATTGCTTCCGCTCTCTTTTCTGTGAAGATTTGCTTCATTTTTGTTTACTTAGTCTAGCTGCAGATACACAAGTAATTCAATATTATCATAGTCTGAATTACCTGGCATCCTCAGTTAGCAAATTTATATTTCTTAATTATTTTGCTCATCACAGTCATTATAAATTAACATTTTAAATTCAGAGAGTGACTATTTTTAAATACATATCAAACGATTAAACTTCCTCCAGGTGGTGCCTGATTTGCATCTGGCAGGAGAATGGGGGAGCACCTGCTCCCTAACAAATTGTCTTCTTCTCACCTGCAGTCCCGGCTGCAGACATCTGTTGACTACTTATCCACGAAAGCAGGACTCAGCATTGGCTTGTAAATAAATTGTACCTGTGAAAATCATGTCGTCCAGTGACAGTGT
This sequence comes from Hipposideros armiger, assembly GCF_001890085.2. NCBI lineage: Eukaryota > Metazoa > Chordata > Mammalia > Chiroptera > Hipposideridae > Hipposideros > Hipposideros armiger. The sequence continues at coordinate 273,750 of NW_017732151.1, forward strand.
ATGCATGCTTTTCAGGGAGAGGGAAACAGAATCCTTGAGGAATTTGAGTCTCGTCCTGGGTTTTGTAGCAGATTTCTAGGATGTGATTGACCTCGTAGCTGGTCTATATTAAAAGAGTACACGGAACAGTCCAAGTCCCTACAGGGTGTCAGGAGGCAAGGACTCGCTCCTAAAGCCTGGCTGTCGGATGGTCTCCTCTCTTTTCTTTATTTTTTAAATTGGGATTAAGTGCATATAACACAGAATGTACCATCTTAACCATTTTTAAGTGCACAGTTCAGTGACATTAAGTACATTCATTGCTGTGCATCCATCACCACCATCATCTCCAGAACTTTCCATCTTCCCAAATTGTCCCTCTGTCCCCATGAAACAGTCACTCCCCACCCCCTCCTCCAGACCCTGACACCCACCGTCTAATTTCTGTCTCAATGAATCTAATGACTCTAGGGACTTTCTGTATGTGAATCCTACAGTATTTTCCCTTTTTGTCTGGCTTATTTTACTTAGAATAACTTCCTCAAGGTCTGTCCATGTTATTGCGTGTGTCAGGATATTCTTCCTTGTAAGGTTGAGTAGCATTCCATTGTGGATGGACCACATTGTATTATCCATTTGGTTTCCTTAAAGCTTTTCGCTATTGTGAATGATGTTACTATGAACATAGGTGTACACCTATGGACGTAGGTGTACATACATCTTGTAGAGTCCTTGCTTTCAGTTCTAGTAAGCAACAGCACCAGGAATGGGGTTGCTGGATCATATGGTAACTCCATGTTTCATTTTTGAGGAACCTCCACACTGTTTCCACAGCAGCTGCACCATTGGCGTTCCAGCAGTGCACAAGTCCTTGCCAGCACTTATTGTTTTCTTTCTTTAATAGTATCCATGATAATGGGTGGGAGGTGCTATCTCATTGTAGTTTTGATCTCCATTTTCCTAATGATTAGTGACATTGAGCATCTTTCTATGTGTTTAATGGCCATTTGTATGTCTTCTTTGGAAAAATGTCTATTCATGTCCTTTGTGCATATTTTGGTCAGATTGTTTGTATTTTTGTTTGTTTGAGGTTTTTTGTTTGGTTTGGTTTGGTGTTCAGTTATAGGAGTTATTTTTATGAGGTGTAATCAAACAATTCATACATATGAATGTTTAAATAAAAAAATTATTGCAGTAAAAGACACATTGTCATTAATCCTGCTGTCTTTGAACAGTTATCCCATCATTCTGGCCACTTTCTGAAGCAGTTCTGAAAGTCCTCTTTTATGGGTATCTTTAGTTGCACTGTTGTGGCTACCTCGATGTCCTGAATCATTTTGACTTGGGGAAGAGCCAAAAGCGGCATAGTGCCAGATCTGGTGAATAAGGTAGATGAGGACACACCGTAATGTTTTTATTGGACAAAAATTGCCATATACCAGTAGCGATATGTGACACAAGCGTTGTCATGATGGAGGATGAATTACACCACACTGTAAAACACAGCTTCTCGGGGCCAGCTGGGTGGCTCAGCTGGTGAAAGCATGAGTCTTAACAGCAAGGCTTCCAGGTCGGCTCCTGCATAGGATAGTGAGCTGNCTAAGATAGCACCTTGAGCTAAGCAACTGTGAGCTGCTGATGGGCGGCTGGATGGCTCAGTTGGCTAGAGCACGTGCTCTTAACAAGGCTTCCAGGTCGACTCTCACAAGGGATGGTGTGCTACGCGCCTCCTCCCGCCCCACCCCGCAACTAAATTGAAAGCAGCAACTGGATTTGGAGCGGAGCTGCGCTCTCCACAACTAAGATTGAAGGACAGCAACTTGACTTGGAGCTGATGGGTCCTGGAAAAAACACATTGTTCCCCAATAAAAAGTTAAAAAAAAATAAAGAATAAAAATGTTCAGTGTCAGTTTCTGACACCTGTACTGTAGAAACATTTAAAATACACCACACACACACACACACACACACACACACACACACACACACCCCTCCTCTCAACCGTAATTCACACCTGACTGACTGCACCAAACAAGTTGACTTGAAACACACTGTTACTAAGATTCACTGTGTCACTTCCCATATTGAAGATACCTGCTTTTCCCTTGGATGGCACTCGGCAGCAGTATTCTCTGTATTTTGTGATCACACCTCGTATATATTAACTCCCTTATAATATATATAATTATTTTCTCCCATTCTGTGGGTTGCCTTTTCACTTTGTTGATTGTCTTTTGATGCACAAAAGATTTTAATTTTGGTTAAGTTTATCTATTTTTCTTTTTTTTCCTGTGATTTTGGTGTCTGCCCCCCATCCCACATTTTATGTTTTCGATGTCACAGATTACATCTCTATACCCATTGAGATAGATTAAGCTCTGCAAAAGAATAAAGAGCGTAGTTAATGAGCCAAAATTCCATATCACTGACTTTTCTTTGTCTATGTGTTTATGTTTACTAGAGAACTTTATACTTTCATGTGCTTCACGTTACTATCCAGCATCTTTCTATTTCAACTTGAAGGACTCCTTTGAGCATTTGCCAGGGCAGGTCTAGCAGTAAAGAACTCTCTCGGCTTTTGTTTGTCTGAGAATGTCTTAATTTCTCCCTCATTTTTGAGGGATGATTTTGCTGGATATTGAATTATTTATCGACAGTTGTTCTGGTTCAGGTAAGACAGAAACCAGTGTCTTGAGCAGTCCCCAGACGAACCAGACTTGCAAACAAGTTCCCTGCTGGTCCTTTGTGGGAAGGAGGAACTGAGAGAAGATGGCTTTTCCTGTCCACACAGTCCCACAGTCCCACTGCAGGGACACAGCAGGCGGGGTGGGGGTCGGAGGGTGGGGAGCAAAACACCATGAACTTTCCTGCTGCTGTGAGTGGCTTCTCTGGATGGTTGTTTGCTTGGTTGCTGCAGGCCTAGACTGGTTCCTAGAGCAGTTTTAGTCATTTTAGTTGTGGGGAACCTAGACAAAGAGACAGGACACTGTCATTTTATTGTGGGGAACCCAGACAAAGAGACAGGACACCAAGGCGTGGGAAGCAACTTTTACTAATGCCGGCACTGGCTCAGCGGATTCACATCCAGAGGCTGAGCCCCAACCCGGGCGAGGCTCGGGGCATATATATATATATATATATATATCCTGAGGTTTCTGGGTTAGCAGCTAAGGTTCCTTATTAGGACATGTAGCCTTATGTCAGTTCCTGACTGGCTCCCAGGTGAGGTAGGAAATCGGAAATGTTAAACGCGGAAGTCTTGCTGACCATACAGTTCAGGAATGTCTTTGTCTGAAGCCCGTGCAAAATCCTTAGTGTCTGGGAAGGCTTTTGTCTGGGGCCCAATGCCACATTTTCTGTGGAAACAAGGGCAGGGAATCCCGGGGCCACCATTCTGCTGCCACTGCCCATCCAAGGTAATAACCAACACAGTGCAGCCCAGTGGCTCTCCCAGTGTGGTCCTGACCTACAGTGCCAGTGTCACCTGCCTTCACAGAAACACAGATTCTCAGGACCACCCAGACCTATGGCACCAGACACCATGGAGTGGGAGGCAGGGGGCGAGGTTGCAGGCCCTCTGAGAGATTCTGAAGCAGGCTGCCTCTGAGGACCCCCATCGTCAAATTCCATTTTCTAGGACTTCTTTAGGCAATTAGAAAGAAACCAGGAAGACCTAGAGAAAGCCAGGCTGTTCCCTCTCGGCTATCCAAACATGAGACTCTTACGTGATTTCATGTGGACTCATATTTATAGGATGTGTCACAAGGGACCAGTGCTTCCATATTCGTCTGTCCCTTGATTTGCTAAGTCATCATGCCCCCAGGTTTCTGCCACTGAAAAGTTGCCATCACAGATTAAGGCTCTTAGTCTGACACAAGCAGAGATTCTGACTTTGAAGAAGGCTCGTCCATCTGCAGGCCAAGCACCTGCCCCTAACAGTCGGGGACAGCACTCGGCAGGGGAGCCTGGACCTCAGCTCCCCATTGTCTGAAGTTCAGGTTTATTGTTTCACCCTGTTTTTCATGCATCTGTCCTTTAACAAACAGCTGACATTGTCTGTGGCCCCTTGCTGAAAATAAAAACCCAGAATCATTCCTCTCCCTAAGTATATAAGCAAATCACCACAATTTCCCCTGCCTCTCACCTGGGAAAGAGAAAGAGCGCTGACTCTGCAGCGTGTCCCCCTATAATGATTGTGTGTGTCCCTATAATGATCATTTTTCCCCCTATAATGATCATCTACACCTGCAGCTCCTGTCCTTGTCAGCCATGGCCCCTCCTGGCACAGTCGTGGCTCCAGCCTGTGTGTGGATCCAGGATTTCCCCTCAGTCTGTGACCCTCACATGGCTTTCGGAGCACGGCTGTCCAGGATGCTGGTGTAGCCAGTGGCGCTCACTGCTGAGTGCAGCCTGCACCCCACTGTCTTCTCCTTTCCTGGAGAACAAACATTGACACAAACTCTGCCATCTTTCATGCAAAAAGGGCGGGGTCAGTCTTACCTAGATACTAGTTTATCATTTCATGATGTGTTTTATGTGATATTACCACATGTTCCCTGAAAAAAAAAAAAAAAGAGAAGTGTCCTCTCATGAACTCTTTTCAGAAAATACTATTATTAGTTAAATAAAGTTAACCAGGCTAGGCTTTTTTTTTCTTCACCACACAACTTCTCAGAGGCTTTGGTAAGAAAATGGCAAGACTCCAAGTGGTGAGGACATAGTCATTTTCTAAATTTTATTTTTCTTTTTTTTTCTTTTCTAGAACAGTCTCAGGGGGACATGTAGCAGACACTGTTAATAGCCTCTTCTGTAAGAACTTTTGACTCTGTGTGAACTTTATCTGGCCATTTCAGACAGACCAGCTAAAGTATCCAGGGGGATAACACCCCCTGCTTTTCCCCTCCAATCAGCCCTGGATCAGTAATGGGTGGGTGGCAAGTTACCACCCCACTTCCTGGTCTTTTATGTGGGACAACTGAGGCACATTCTGTACCATCTCACAGGATTTCCAATGGGTTGAACTCCAGGGGCCACATCCAGATATTGGCTCCATCACCAATTTTTAGGGCAGAAAAAGAAACGGGCTTCTAACTGAGGATCGAGTTTTGCATAAAGAATCCCTTCCTCGCAGGGCTCTCTCCCTGCCCTCCTCCCCTGTGCACTCAGCACAAAGGTTCCCGTGAGGGCCCTTCACAGAGAGGCAGAGCCCCATCCATTTCCAGGACAGTCATCATGGCTGAAGTCACCCACCAAGGTCAGTGAGACACAATTAGAATGCAAAGGCCTCCACACCCATGCCCTTGGCTGACTGAACTCACCCACGTGTTTTCTCTTCCACTCGGTGAAATGGTGGCATTATTGGAGGTTAATAGTTTAGGGTTTATCTAAATTAGGGTCTGGAAAGTTCTTAATTCAGCCTCTGAGTGCCTGATAGAAATGAAATTAGACCTGGAGACATGGGCTATATTTCAGTCTTGTGGGAACTGCTTTGCACAGAGCACCCAGGGCTAGGTCACTGTCCCCTCTTTCTACATAATACCTTTAATTTCTGCTAACAAGGACCTAATTTTACACGTGCTCCATTAGGCTTCTGCTGTGGGAAATCTCTTTGGATAAGAATCTGATTTCTGCTCTAAGAATCCTTACGGAGCCGTGTGAATTGCTAGTGTAGGAGGTCATGGGAGGCGTTAAGTGAAGAGAGACAGAGGTCACAGCAGAAGTCTGGGAGAGGAAGGGGGAGAATAGATTGGATCGATGGAATGTGACTTTGTAAAATTTTCTCCTTTTAGGATGAACTAAACATGCTTAAATACAGTCAAGGAGGGGATGGATAATGGTGATGATAAAGGATGGCAAGCAAGAGCTGAATGGGCCCAGGGTCCCAGCACAAAAAATAAGAAATGAAGGGACACTGACCAAAAGGAAGAGACAATTGAAGGCAGAGTGTTTGCAAGTGTGAGCATGTGACAGTTACTGATAACAGTATATGGGGCGACTATCCCTGGAAATAAAGGAAAGGGGTCACTTCAGGGGAGACAGGCTTTGTCTTATCCAGACTGATGCGATCCAAGATGGATTTCATAGCTGTCAAGGGCTGAAATGCTCCATCCTTGCATCCCGTGTGAGGGACTCACATGTGCCCACTGCAGATCCCAGGCCTTCTCGCAGGCGCTGGCTCTCCCAGGGTTCTTGTGGGAAAATTAGGCTGTGTGACTACATGTATGTGATATGTGCTTGGGGGTGTCATGGTCACAGTCAGGGCTTGGAGTAGGTCAAGGGCATGAGGAAGGGAGGGACAGTGGGCATCTGGGACTGCTGTAAGCTGGGCAGGGGCTCCTGCATGGTCAGAAATTGGGGAGCTGATGGGGACTGCGTCGCCTCCCTAGAGCGTGTCTGTGGGTCGTAACCCCATTTCCTCTTAGTAAAACCCTGGACATGTTGTTCGTATGAGTAGCTTCCCCACTCCTCCCTTGGCCCCCCAATGGGAGCTAAGGCAGCTTACCAGCTTTTCTGGAGGCAGTTTCTTTGTACAGTGGGGAATACCACCATTCCTTTCCTGTTTATTTTTTCTCTTTCTTTCTGTTGTGATTTTGTTTTTAAGTGAAGGGTGTAGCTTCTTTCCCCATGAGGCTAATAATTGCTCCCGCTGGGCCTGGTGGCACATAACGAGAATACCTCATGTGATGCTCTATGTCATTTGACAATTTATATTCTATTGTGTTAATCTTAGTTTTCAGAGTGCTAAGGATTGGCTCTAGATTTTTAAAATAGGAAAATGAAGTAAAAAGCCTTATGTCAAACTGAATAGTTTGGGTCTTAGTGCCAACTTTTGGGCCATCTCACTAAGAAAACAATTTTTGTCATCAATGGGAATTAAAAATAGGGCCTCTAGATTCTCTCATAGACTAAACCTTAGTGTATCTTTCTGCTATGAAATGAGAGTGAAAACCATAACCTCCCTGTTTCTAGCCATTTTGGAGGTTGGGCCACTTTGCCACGTGGTGCCAGGTCTCAGGAAGATATTGTTGCTGGATGCTGGCCACACCCTCCAGCTTGGATGCCAGGAGGGTGACAGTTAGAAAGTTACTCCCTTCCACTGCATCAGACCAGTGCTCTCAGAGTTAAGATGCGACTGGACCTCGTGACTTGTGCCCATTTGGGGGCCACTGTCCACTGGCATCTTCCATTGGGGGACTCTGAAGAGCAGACAAAATGAGCTCAGCACCCTTCGGTCTGGGGACAGGGCCTAACCAGTCTGCTACAAAGGGGACCTTGTGTTCCAGAGGCAGAGAGAGCATGTCAGCCCGAAGCTGATCTTCTTCCCTCACCTCGTCACAGCCATTGTCATACACGCTGTCCAACATGGCTCACACATTGACCGAAACATAAATAGCCTTTCAAAGTGAAAGGCAACAACATTTATTTGAGATCAATAAGAATAGCTATTCAGGAAGCACTGGTTCAGGCAGAAGCCCAAATATCTTTCCGATGGGGAGACAAAGGTCAGGGGTGTTTACTACGAGAAAAGGAAAGGGGCAGTTCCATCCACAGAAGGAAGGTGTTGCTATTGGTGCAGATAACATGATGTAATAATGCTGATTCTAAACAGTGTGTTTAATTTTCGTCCGGTGGTCATCAATCTGTCTTCAGGATGTCTGCTTTGTTGTCTTCTTTGCAAACAGTTCTTTGGGACACAATGTTTCTGAGGCCCAGCCCAAGGTTACTTTGCCCTGTTTTAATATCCCAAAGGTCTGAGGCATCAGACGTGCCAGGCAGTTCCTCTGGGTGGCAGGTCCAGCTCCATTTTAAAGGGGTTCCATTTGTTATTTTTCTTAAGTTTCAAACATCTATAGTTTTTGTATCAGACATCACAGAGCATACGATTACCTCTCACCTTTGACAGCTGAAGAACATCAATTTTAGTCTTATGTTTTTGACTCTTCCTTTCTTTAAATCAAAAATGCAAAAGCTATATAGCTGAACTCCTGTATTCTCACCCCTTTTTGTTCTCCCTGTCAGAATTTCAGTGACACCCTGTCTCAGTCAGCTCGGGCTGCTGTAGGAGACACCACAGACTGGGGCTTATAAACTGCAGGCATTCATTCCTTAGACTGGCGGCTGGACGTCCAGGATTAAGGAGCTGGCAGACTAAGTGTCTAGTGAGGACCCATTTCCTGGTTCATAGACGGTGTCTTCTGTGTCCTCACATGGTGGAGAGCAAAGAGAGAGAAACGTGTATTTTTATAAGGTCATTCATCCTATCACGGGGCCTCTGCCCTTGTGATCGCATCATGTCCCAGAGACCCCACCTCCTGACACCACCACACTGGGGTGGGGTGTGAGCACATGGATTTGGGGGTCACATTCAGCCCACACAACACCTTGCATAGCATGTCTCCTCCTCCAACCCGAGGGTAAGGTGCTTGCTGACTGCCGTGGACCACAGGGAATCATGTGGTCTGCACAGCACTTTCCTGAAATAAGTTAAACCTCCCATTTTATAGAAAATTAACACCCAAAGAGGTTAAGTTTTTTTCAGGATAACCTTATATATTCGTAGAGACAGAACCAGTCTCCTGCTCTCCCAACGTCCAGCATGAAAGCATTTGCTCTGAATGGTCCGATGTATTCCATGCAGCCCTCTGAGCCTGTCCCATTGCAGAGGTACCCATCGCGACCCACCGTTACAATGCTCTGGGCAAACCTGGCATTTAAATCGTAATTAAACTCTTACCACTAGCTTTAATTAACTAAGAACTTCCATGCATGTTCTACACTTAAGTGATTAAACAATCAGTTTTCAAACATTCCCTTAATGAAGTCATAAGCTTCAAGAAACCAAGTGCTGTAATTAAATTAAGGGGAAGAATGAAATAGAAGGTTTGACAATTGCATAGGTTGAAACCTTTTGAGACAACCCTCTCTGGGTATAAGTCAAATACTTTAAAGGAATATTAGGGAGTTTTAAAAAAAATGATTGCATAAATACACGAGAAAGCAACACTTATCAAAGTCTACCATGAACCAAATGCTATAATAGGTGAACGCCCATATATTAACATTTAACCCTCACAAGAACACTGGAAGATAGATAGAAATTATTACTTTATTTATTTAACAAATGTATAAATTCTAACTCAGAGAGTTCAAGTGACTTCCCCTGAATAACACTGCCGTTAACTGACACAAGACCGTGAGCCCATGTCCCTGGCTGTGTGCCCAGCACTGTCCCCAGCACATGGGGTCCCTGGACCAGGCGGCCTGGGTCCTAACCTAGGTGGAACCTGGGCTGTGTTCAGTTTGCTCTTTTGGAGAGTAGGAATAAAAATAGTAATAAATAAAAATAATAGTTATTGTAAAGATTAAATGAATTAGTACATATGAAGTCCTTAGAACAGTAGCTTGTCCATTGTCCAATAAACATTGGCTGTTTTTATTGTAATCACCACTATTATTGCAGTATTTGTGTGCTATTTGGGTAGTTTGCGAGATCCGTTCCTATTCTCACAATCACCACCTGAAGCAATACAATAATAAAATAATAATAAAATCAATAATAATAGTATTTCCATTCCAGAAATGGAGCAGTGAAGGCCCAAATAGGTGGAATTCTGTCTGGGAAATGGCAGGGCAGGGACACAGCCTTATAATTTCAGACCTCATACCCTGCTCCATGACACCACAAAGCACTCATTTAACAATTCTACATCCTTCCTTCACCCTTCCTTTTTTTTTTTTTCCTTCACCCTTCCTTTTATTGCCCATCCTACAGTCCGAAGTCACAGGGAGCAGCAGTGTCACCTTTAGACCCGTCTTCATGAACACAGTGGAGAACGTCCTCAAAAGACAGGCTCTTACTGGAGGGAGCCAGGCTGCATGTGATGAGAGAGATTTTTGACAGTCCAACCTGAGACTATAATGTCCAAGAAAGGGACTAATGGGGTTCTCACCTGTTTTCTCTTTCCCCTCAAATACCGAATGACCCACTCCAGAGTTTTGTCAGCTGCGCTTCTGAACTGTCCTATCTAAACGACTGTATTTCCCACTCACTCTTATTTCTCATTCCCACACACAGACGGCTCCTCCCAAGGACACCTGGAAAGGTTAGAAACTGAAGGACACGGTTAAACCAAGTATTGGCTTAATTTGGTAGGGGAATCAAAGAAGTTGTGTGTGACAGACCAGTAATTGTACAGCATTAAGCAAATGGAGTATGTTATGAACATGTGAGACTTCACTAGCTTGTCTGGTAGGAAAGCACTAAAGACAGACAGTTCTGAGGGAGAACAATAACAAAGAAAGCTCTGTAGCATGAGAGGCTATGGGTTCTGGATTCCCAGCCTGTCTCCCACGGGCGGGGGGAAGGGCCCCTGCAGGACGAGAAAGTCCAAGAAGAGGACAGAAATGAGCTGATTTGGGAGCGTTTGCCTACTTAGAGGAGAATTTTGAAGTAGTTTGCAGCCGGTCTCATCTTTTGAAGTTGGTTTCTGTCCCTTTTCCATGCACTTCTCCCCATGCCGTCCCCTCACAATGCAGCCTCCCAAACTGCCACGTTCTTATCCCACTTCGCTGCAGCTCTGAGGTACATTTACGCTGCTGCATTGACCTTGGTTTGAGCCTGGTGAGCTTACTTTCCAGACTGGCTGATTGTATTGGTCCATTTTTCGTGTTGTCGTCATCCATTTGGTCCGTGGGGACACTTCCCCAGAGCCTGTCTTGGTCCATTTCTATTATACACAAGGTCAGTGTTCTCCTTGCTGCCCTTCCGAGTTTGGTGAGGGGAAAAGAAACAAAGTGTTACATTGAACTTTTCTATGTTCTGTGTTTTTATCAGATATAATATAATGTTTGACTGAGTTCTTATTGATCTTTTCATTTAATTTCATAAGTAGCAAGTGCCTTACTCTCAAGAGGGTAGCTACTGATTCTTTCATTTTATGAAAATATTTACTGTCAGTCGGCTGGCGAAGGCGAGCCTACAATAACACTGTCGTTATTTGAACCAACAGACCAGCTATTACATGAAAATGTTTGGCTTCCTGTTGTCTGGTGTTTTTCAGTTCAGCCTCAAGCATTGCACTGCCCTCTCTACAAGACCGTGTTGTGGTTTCATATCTAAAACAGGAAACATGAACATCCACAAACACAGAGAAAATCTGAAATGTACGTTAAAACAAGGATCATCACATAAACTCCACAGGGAAATGTTTGGTTGTGGTGTCACAGAGATGAAATTTGACAAAGAAGACACTAGGAAACTTACCCTACCCAAGAGAGAGGCCCACTACCCTTTTCTGGTCACAGAAGGCTTCATGGAAGATGGGTCAGAAATTGTGAATAATCCAAATATTATACAATTATATGATGTAAATTTCATTAGCATAATATGCTATCCCTATGGAGTATTTAACCTCATAGTGATGAGAAAGTTGTAGAAAGACCCTATTGCAAGAATTCTTTGAGCATGCATGACTTAAAACGCAACCTGCCACTTATTTGAATCTTGTTTTGTTTTTGACACGTTGACTGGTGCCAGCATATTGGGTATCCACACCATTTACTTATAAATTGACTTGCACCATAAAAATCGAATGACTATTTTTTGTTATTTCCACGCTGTAAAAAAGAGAATTCAGGATAACAGAATTAGCAAAAGTTACTTAGTTCCTCTGAGCTCAATTCCCTCAATTGTGTAAAATACAGAGACTAAAATGCTGTTGTCAGTGTCAGTTTTGGAAATTAAAGGAGACCATCTGCTACTTAGCATTAGAAGTATCAGCATCCCAACAAGTATTAAAACCCCTTTTGATTATTACAGCATTAATAGATTGTTATGGGGGGGAGGAAGTACAACCTGAAATTTCATGGAAATAAATAAAAATGATTGACTTTACTTGCTGTATGATTTTGCATACATGTAGAGTAATACTGACCTAACAGGAAAGGATCAAATGTGAGAGTTCACTGAAATAACTTGTGTAAAGGACTTAGAAAATTGTAGCTACTATTATCATTATTATTCAAATTGTCTTCAAAAAATAAGAACTGTATGAATAGAAAGGATTGTTTCCTTTCTTATTTACTCCAACTATAGCAGACAACTTATCATTGGTCTATTTTCACCTTTTTGCATTTTCCTGTGCATTCCGTGTCAATTTTTACCTCCAAGCCTTTGTCCCGTTGCAGCTTCAGCCTGAAATGCTTGCTTGCCCACAGGATACACAGTCATTGTCCAAAACCTGCCCCCAGAGCCCCTCAAAACCGAAAGTCAACTATGAGGCCTTCCCCAGCACTCACAGCCATGCTGGTCCCTCCCGTCTTTACATGTCTTGCCATTAATAGTCTTCCAATTTGCTCAGCTGAGTCATCATCTCTCGAAATTCAAATTTCTTAAAGACAGGAGATATTTCTTATATGAGGTCCAACAATTAAGTTCACAAACGTGTTGCAACAATGTTGCTAACCTTTTTTTATATCAGAGGGGTTATTCATTATGAATTTGTACCAACAGTTCATCAACAGTAAACAAACAGTTCACTATTTGGAAGTGCCGAAGAGGCTGTATGAAAAAGTTAGGCGATCTGAACCTTTTGCCAACAATTCATGGCTCTTGCATCACAACAATACACCAGCTCACACGGCACTGTCTATGAGGGAGGTTTTAGCCAGTAAACAAATAACTGTATCGGAACACCCTCCCTACTCACCTGATTGGCCCACAATGACTTCTTTATTTACCCAAAGATAAAGGAAATATTGAAAGGAAGATATTTGGATGACATTCAGGACATCAAGGGTAATACGATGGAAACTCTGATGGCCATTCCAGAATAAGAGTTCCAAAATTGCTTTGAAGGGTGGAGTAGGCACTGGCATAGCTTCCCAAGGGGAGTACTTTGAAGGTGACCATAGTGATATTCAGCAATGAGGTGTGTAGCGCTTTTTCTGGAATGAGTTCATGAACTTAATTGTCCAAGCTCATACATGTGTTAGAAATGATTGAAGGAAACAATTTAAGTGCTACAAACAAACTTCTTTAACACTACATGTAGTAGGCAGTCTCCATTCTGAGAACAGGCTGGGCCTAGGGCAGGAAGCTTTTGAGGATAAAGAATGAAGAACAAGGAAGAGATATACAAAGTATCTGATGAGTGGGGGCCACAGAGCCAGCCTTTTTTGGGATGAAAAGGCTGGAGCTGGCAGACTGGAGACACTGTCTTTCTTACTGAGCTGAGCATTCACAAGGAAACAAAATCATCTAAGTTCCCTTTGCTGACATGGCCCCTAGGCAGGAGCAGCTTCATCTTGGGCCTAGAAAGTTCTTCCATTCACAAAAGATGTGAATCTTTTAGATCAGCATAGTGCTGGGCACACCATGCACCTCAAAGACTGACTGACTTTGCTTATAAAGTTATGTTCTCATGGGAGTGGCTTCTGATGTACAGTGTTTGTACTATAAATACCGAGGGTGCCAAAAAAATGTATACAAGTGGACATTTTGGTCAACGTTGCTCAAGCAGTAGTTTGCCATAATCAGAAGTGTCTGGATGCTGATGGGAACCACTTTGAGCACCTCTTGTAATTGCAGAAGTAAAACGTGACTGTATTCATCTTTTGTAATCAGTATAGAGTATTACAATTTTAATACAGTTTTCCTTTCTTAAAATGTGTATACATTTTTGGTACCCTCTGTATGTATGAACTATCACCCATAGATATATACTCTAAACATATGAACTGTAACTATATATACACTAAAAATGTATGTATGTGTAAATTACAATGATACATACAGATGCATGTACATACCTACGAATTCATAGAAAAACTTTTCCTTATATCTTTTACAAAAACAATTTCTCAATTTATTTTGACAGACTTTATATGTTTTCTCTAGAGGGCAGAAAAAGAACTTTTCCAGTACCCTCTCCTCTTGAGTGAGACTGCTCAGCTCCCCGAGTCCCCCCACACAGCTAATGGCAGGAGACAGTCTCACACAGGTGACCAAGCACGTTAATAGCTGCAACTCTATTTGTCCAAATATGTAACTACTAGATATTTCTAATTTTTAGCCACATAGCATGAACACAGATATGGTGACATTCATAGAAAATTCCAAACAGCAAGAAGTATGCAGGTTCTTGCATACTATCATTAGAAGAATATTCTCCTTAAAAGGGAATATAGTCGATAATAAATCAAGACATTTCAGAATTACATGAAGCACATGAATTTTCATCATAGAAAATAAGATCTTTTTATTTAAATGAAATCATTCATTTAGAGCAAAAATGTAAAACTTGAAATGGTAGTTAAGGCAGCTTCTCCCCAAGGGAAATTGAGACGCATCTGTGTGCATTAACATCTTTTAACGTTCCACTCCCTGAAAGCTTTGGAAGGTTGAAATTTTTAGGAAACGAAAATGGCATTCACTGTGCCATTGCTTTCTAAATTATTATTACAAAGGAGTTTGCAATACTGCAAAGTATTATATGAAGAATACCCAATTCCAGTACTCACATTGTCACATATTATTTTTTGTAATATCAAAGTGGCTTTTGAATGAAAAGCCAGGCATAACTGCTTTTTAAACCACCAACACCACCAGCGTTTGAACAGATTGCTGAAAATCAGTTTCTTTAAAACAAAGTGATCTGGGCTAATTACAAAAGGAGTAAAAATATAATAGCTGTTAGGAAATTATCGGTTTCCCTCATGACAATTCTCCATTTTGTAAAATTTGAGAAAATAAATAGACAGTTGACAAACATTAGTGGTTTGCGAGGACTTGTGATGTGTGAATAAAGTTCTTCATTGTGTGTGCTCACGCGTGTGCACACACACAGTGAGAACCTGATAAGTCGTGTCTGTTACAGAATGAAGTCATGTTACAAAAGGTGGTGACTGGGTTTTGAAACGAGTTTTTAGGTAATGGCGTTCACCTCAGCAGATGTGTTCGGGTAACAAGACAAAAACCATCAAGGGAGAAAGTGGCTGCATGCCCTAACTGAAGTGGCTTTGTACGAAGGCAATGCCTACCTCTTCCTGGGACATGGTTTTCTTTTTAAAACAGTGTTGCACATTTTCCTAAATGTCCTATTGTGAGTGATGTATAGACTAACACCTTCCCTAAAGCCCGGCCTCATGTGCGTCTCCCCATCTCCCGTTTGTGATGGGGAGCATTGAGCGTGGAGGCAGGCGTGTTGCCCAGTGACAAGTGCCTGTGC
This sequence comes from Hipposideros armiger, assembly GCF_001890085.2. NCBI lineage: Eukaryota > Metazoa > Chordata > Mammalia > Chiroptera > Hipposideridae > Hipposideros > Hipposideros armiger. The sequence goes on from NW_017732151.1 coordinate 288,956, forward strand.
TGGAGACCTGGGCTGTGGACTAACGGTGTCAGCTCTGACGTCCGGCCCTCAGGTGCGCAGAACGGAGGGAGCCACACTGCAGCTCAGATCATGAGAAGACGCTGCACAGAGTCCCGACCAAGTGGAGCTCAGTCTAAGCAACTGAGAAGGCTTGAGGTGGAGACGCCAAGGGACAGACAAGCTAAACTACCTCAGTGCTCACCACAGCCAAGACTGTATGCTCTTTAACAAGCTTCCTCCACCAGAAATAACCTGAGAGGTTAAAGGCTTTTGTTACTTCACGTGGTAACAGACGGTAACCAGACTGCCTGTGATCACTGCACAGAGTAAACACATAGTGAACCATTAGTTGTACAACTGAAACCAATACAATGTTGTATGTCAGTTATACCTCGATTACAAAAAGCTCCTAGAATTAGCTTCACACAAAGGCCACGACCTAGAGACCACCACCAACGGGCCACCACCATCCCTTGGTCAGTGCTGCCCATCTTGCTGGCCTACCTACACCAGGACAGCCCACGGCCCAGGGACACCCCTTGTTGGTGGGATGGTTACATAGGCCTTCTTTGTGCCCTCAGGGCCCCTGCTGAGCTGCGGGGGCAGGCATTTTAACTTCCGGGTCTCTGACTGTCCAGGCCAGCAGCGGGGCCTCACCCATCTCTGATTATCCAGCAGGACCTGAGCCCTGGCACAGGTGAATGTTTGCTGGATGTATTCATTTAAAAAGGTGAAAACGGGGATGAGTAAAACAATCTTCAAATTCTATTTAAATGGGAATTTCAGTTAACATCAGCTTCTGTCATCTGAAATCTCTCGTCAGTTTCCTCTCAATCTAATAGCTTAAACAAAAACTCACTCTCTTTGCTTAACACCTTCTTGATCATATTGCGTTCTTTCTGATTACAAAAGAGTCCATTCCTAAATATTAAATAGTCATGTTGTTCTTCAGCATCAGTCCAATGTGCACCACTTCTCAAGTGATCAAATAATTGCCATTCGATTAGGACCATGGTTAACAGTACAATAGTCATGTTGCAGTGTGAGGTCAACTGAGGCGCGTCTCAGTGGAAATTCCAATCAAAGTTCTTTAGACCTGTATTTACAGAATTATTAAAGTTCTCAATGAACCATTTAAATTTTTCAGACATTCCACACACATAAATAGAGCTCCCCACTACCCATCCTTTAAATGTGTTGTTTTTCAAACCGTCTGTATTTTTCTTCTTCCGGAAATTTCCCCAATCAATATGATGGGGCCGCTGTACTGATGCCAACTCGTGGTTGGAAGGAGATGGTGCTGGGGACAGGCAGTGGGCAGAGCTGGCTGGGACTCTTGCCTTTCCAGTTATCATCTATGTGAACTGGGTCAAAAGACTTACCCTCCCTGCCTCAGTTTCCATATCTGTAAATCAGGGATAATAATTTTCTTCACAGGGTAGTTATAAGAATCCATGAGACCTCCATGCAGGAGGGTAGCCACATATTTAATCCACTTACCAGGTAGCAGTATTTGTTGACCTTTCCGTCTTCTTGTCCTCAAATCACTTTAAAATCAGTCACAAACCATATTGTCCCCCACTGGGCTATTTAAGCAATAAGAGCAGAACATTTAAAGACCTGCATTACCCTCCCTGCAAAGCACGCTGGGGCCACATGATATGCGTCAGTCTTAACTCAGGCTGCATCAGAGAATGCTGCAACCATAGCTACCTTCTTTCTGTCTTTTCTCTTGTGCAATGAACATCTTTCATTATTCTCTCTTCGTTTTATTTCCTCTTTGGTCACGATAATGCCATTCTCAAAGCTTATGTCACAGTTGATATGCCAGCTTGAATTCTTTAGAAGGAGGAGGGCTGTTTGGTTTGTTTGCATGCTTCTTCCCTTTTTTTTAAGTATGTGTATCAGTCAAGTTTATCTCTACCTAGGACTGCCTTTAAAATTAATTGTTCACTCAAACATCTCTTCATTCATGCAAGAAGCTTTTATGGAGACCCTATTTCTGTGCAAGTTTCTGGGGCATAGCAGGGAGCGGAAAGACCCGTTCTTGACCTTGGGGGTCTGCATCGTCAGCCCCAAGGAGACCCACTCAGTAAGCACAATAATCAATAACAAGGTAAGACAAAGGAAAAGTTGGAGCCCTTGGGGCCTTTTTGTTCATTTTCAAATAAATATTCTTAAACCTATTCTTAAGCCAGGAGCCAGACAGCAGGCTGCCAGACAAAGAATATGACTATCAATCTCAACCTTTGTTAGAGTGATTTGGAACTCCACGACTCAGGACTTTTCGTTTGGAAAAGTGAGCACCCTAGATCAAAATACACTAGTGAAAAAATGTTCTTAGCAAAAGTGTGGATAGAAAGATGACAGTAATTAACTGAGACTTTATGAAAAGGAAGACAACCTCAGTATTTTGTAAAGCTTTAAAGAACTGGGGACATATGCTTCGTTCTTACCTCCAGCTACTTTTTCTCTAACTAGATGGAGTGACTGATTATTCCCATTAGCTAACATGTGTTAAATGACAAAGACATTGCTAAGTTAAACAAAATCGACTTCTATATTCTCACGTGATTTCTGAATGTCATAATTTAAATAAGGCAAACTAACAATTGTGTTTCTATCATCCAGAAGTCATTCATTCATTTTTTCATTTAATAACTGTTCATTTCACATGAGGTATCAGGCATCATGCTGGGGTGAGAGTGGACAAAGTAACATAGTCATGGAATTTATGGTTAAGAGAAAGAAACTTCAATAAAATAATCGTATCAATAAGTATGGCCTTATGGGGCCGGCTGAGTGGCTCAGTTGGTTAAGAGCTCGCTCAAGAGTTTGAGCTCTGAGCAACAGCGGTTCGAGTCAGCCCGAGCTGAGTAGCCACTGAGCTGCCAACAGGTGGCGGGATGGCTCAGCTAAAAAATAAATAAATAAATAAATAAAATAAGTATGGCCTTATGAATTGTAATAAACATTATAAAGGACAAGAGTATGAGTTATGGGGACATAACTAGAGGCACCTGACTGAATCTGAGGTAAACAGGGGGTGGGAACCTGAATATTTCTTTGGGGGGAATTTTTAACTGCAAGTTCAGCTCCTTTAATAATCATAGGACCTTAATGGTTATAGGACTATAGGTTTAGCTAGTCCATCTTGGCTGTGTTTTTGTAGTTTGCAGTTTTCTAGAAGCTATTTCTTCTAAGCTGTTGAATCTATTAATATAAAGTTATTGATAGTATTCCTTTATCATCCTTTTAATGATGACAGGGTCTGTAGTGATGCCTCGGGTTTCATTCCTGAGATTGGTGATTTGTCTCTTGGCTTGCAAGATGTTTATCAGTTTTATAGATTTTTTTTGAAGGACCATTTGTGTGCATTGGCTGTCTCTACTTTCCTGTTTTTAACTGCATTGACTTCTTACTTTTATTATTTCATTCCTTCTATGCGCTTTGAGTTTTTCTCGTCTTTTTCTTGTTTCTTAAAAATAGAAACCTGATTACTATTTTTATTTTATATTTTATTTTTTTAGTTTCAGGTGTACAAAACAATGTAATAGTTAGACATTTACAGCCCTCACAAAGTGATAACCCTCCTCCTCCAATCTACTATCCCCCTGACATCATATATAGTTGTTATAATTCCATTATTAATTTGAGACTTTTCTTCATGTCTGATGTAAGCATTTAGGGCTACAAAGTTCCCTCTTAGCACAACTTTAGCTGCATCCTACATGTATTTGTAATGTTGTATGTTCATTTTCATATAGTTCAGTGTATTTTTACTTGAGACTGCCTCTTTGATGTATGAGGTATTTAATTCAGGAGTGTGTTGTTTAATTTCCAAGTGTTTGGAGATTTTCTTGTTGGATTTCTGTTATTGATTTCCTGTTCAATTTCATTATGGTCAGAGGACACACACTGTTTGATTTCAGTTCTTTGAAATTTGTTCATATTTGTTATATGACCCAGTGTATGGTCTATCTTGGTGATTGTTCTATGGGCACTTGAAAAATATATGCGTTCTGTATTATTGGGTGAATATTCTGTAAATGTCAATTAGTTCCTGTTGGTCAATAGTGTGGTTCAGTTCTTCTACGTCCTTGCTGACTTTCAGTCCAGTAGTTCTATCAATCACTGACAGCCAGGAGTTGAAGTCCCCACTATAACTCCGGATTCGTCCATTTCTCATTTCAGGTCTATCAGTTTTTGATTCACATATTTTCATTCTTTTCTGTTTCATTCATGCAAATTTAGGATAGTTATGTCTTCCTGGCAGATTGATCCTATTATTATTGTGTAATTTCCATCTTTGTTTCTAGTAATTTTCTTTGCTATGGATTCTACTTTATCTGATCTTAATATAGTCACCCTTGATCTTTTTATTAATAGTCAACGATAAATCTTTTCTTATCAATTTACTTTCAGCCTATCTATGTCATTATAATTGAAATGAATTTCATGTAAACAGCCTATTGTTGGATCATGGGTTTATTTTGTTTTGTTTTGTTTTAATCCACTCTGTGAATCTCTGTCTTTTAATTGATGTTTTAGATCATTTACACATAAGTAATTATTGATATGTTGGGGCTTAAGTCTGCCATTTCATTATAATTTACCTGAGCTGTGCATCTGTAGAGAAAGGAACACAGTCAGGTAAACAAATAGCTATTGTTTAGTGTGATGAAGTGAGGCCACAAGAAATCATCATCCCCAACAACAACAGCAAAACTATATTCCTCTGAGGACACAGGGACACACCTGGTGACATGGGGTAGAGGTCTGGCTCTTTTGGCAAACGCCCAGCATCTCATGCCTGCCAAACAACAGCAAGAAAATTGTGAGCTCTCCAATGAGAGAGAGCTTCCTTCCTAGAAGGAAATTTGAGTCAGGATGTGAGCCCCCTTTGTATTAGAGTGAGTGAGGCAGGGTGGGAAAGCTACAGGCTTGGATTCACATGACCTGGGTTTTCTCCTTAACAGCAGGGTGACACTCAACAAATGAGTCTCTAGATCTCAGTCGCCTTCCTCAGGGGTTGTTGGCGGATTTACCCAAATACTGGTTGGTAACTGTGGTTGGTATATGTGTGGACATCTCAGTATGACTGAGTGGCTGGAGGCTGGGAGAATGAAGGGCTGACTGCAGGGAGCACAGGGCAGAGGTTGGAGCCACCACGGGAAGCCACCTGACACCAGGCAGAGCTTGAGGACAGAAGTGCTGGAGGATGGACCAGAGCTCTGGCTCTTTCTTTGCTGCATTGGGTTGCTGGTCACCTTTGTATTTTGTCCAACACAAACCACCTATTTAAGGTTTTGATGGGCGACTCAGAGTGTAAAAGGGACAAATTGATTGAAGTGTGGGCAGACGAGAGTCGACAGGGAGCAACCTGTCTGCACAGCAAGCTCATTGCTTCTCCTGGCCAGACCTCGGTTCCCTGCCTCTGGCTCACTGGGGCCTGGCTCCCCCGGTCTCAGAAACATGGCCCATGCATTGTTTGTACCTCCAGTCGTAAACACAACAAACCGTGTGGGAGAGGTCTTCCATTTCACGCCAGCACCGGCAAAGTAAAATAAAATTAAAAAGGAAAAGGAGAGGATTTCAAAAGCTCAGTGCCCAGAAGGGCATAGTTATCTCCTGGTTTGTTCTTCTACTGTGAAATACCCGATTTATTCCAAGGGGGTCGGAACCGTACATTTCAAAGGACTGTGTAGCCCTCCTAATGCCGCACACACCTGCAGTTTGCTGTCCTGCGGGGGTCATCTGTCTGCCACCTTGCTTGGCCTTATGCCCTTTACCCAGGAGCCCAAACAGCCCCTTTTCTAAAAAAGACCATAGGTTTTTTTATACAACACTATATCAGTTTTGTTTTGTCATTTTGAATCCAGCACAAAACATAAGCACAACCTCTGACAGACACACCACAAGCCCCAGTGACCTGCCTGAACAGGGAAGCAAACAGCACCACGGCCTCCAGAGCTGTTCAGCATTTCTGAGAAAGGCACTTGGGAGCTCATCCACCCAGTCCACTCCACACCATGGAATCTCCCCCCTCCTTTGCACATCTTTCCCTGACAACTGAGTTACAGCCAGAAGGCAATGGTTCGGGCAGGAGTCACTGTTTGCTGGGCTACCCCAGCCTGCTCCATGCCCAGGATGTCTTCATGGAGATTACAGTGTATTCAAGTCAATCGTGTGCCTCAGGTTACAAACCAACTTGCTGCCACATGGAGAAGTAAGAGGAAAGCAGGGGCCAAAGGTCACCAAGGCTGGCTTTTGTTAGAAGACAACTTACAAGACCTCAGAAGACTTCACAAAGGAAGGCTGTCCTTCTCAGAGGCCCTGGTGGCTCCCTCTGAGACAAAGGACAGTGAGCATGGTGTTTTCCACAAGAGACCTGCTGAATGAGAAAAAGGACAGGGGGATGCAATGGAAGCTTTTACACACTGAACGGCTGCACATTACGTGTGACAGGTCAGCACACTTCACATGAGGCTCGAAAGATATAAACTTAAATTAACTGAAAACAAATAGCATTTGCTGAGTGTCTGTTGTGTTCCAGGACAAAGCGTAGGCTCTGGGAAGATTAAAACTTATTCAGGGAGACAGAAATTTAAACAAATGAATGTCATTTAATGCAATGTGTCCTGAGAAGCAGGTGGCGAATGGGGTACAGTGAAGACAAGGAGGGGACAGCCATGACCAGATTGCACCATCATGAAACCAAATGAAGCAACACAATGAAATCTCAATTCTTGTGTCTGCAAACCAAGACAAATTATGGAACAATGCAATGTTTCCTTTGACTGAAAAGCCTTAAAATACCCACGAGCAAGACAGACGCCCCTTTCTCTTTGGAGTCTGACTACCCGTTTTGTGGTTTTCCCAGCCAGTACTAAATAATAAGGGTCAGACACACATGCACACACACACACACACACACACACACATGCACACTTATGCACGAGCACACACACACACTCGTGCACACACACACACACATCAGCACATAAGGAATTTCAGCCTTCTGTTCCAGTGATGAGCTTTTTTCATTCAGCTGCTAAATGCCTTTGGAGAGGTTAGGTTGAAATTTCAGCTTTAAAAATATCACAGTTGATGTCACTTAGAACAGCTGGTGATTTCCACCACTCAATCCCGGCTGGCCACAGTTCCAATCTGTGGCCAACCTTGTCTTCAAACATCTCAGGGCACCCAAAACACGACAGGATGACAGATCGTCCTCTCAATGGATACTGACAAACAAATTATTGCAAAGATGCTTTTCGTAGCAGACCAGATGTGTCGAGTTCTATCATATGGAACAAGCAACGAGAAAGTGTCCAAGCCCCATCTGTGCCTTCTATTTTTTATTTATTTCTCTCTTTCTCTTTGTGGTTTTTTTCCCATCTCCCGATGCACCGAAACTTTCCTGGGATAGGATCCAGGAAAATTGAGCCACCTTTGATGGAGCTCTCCAGTGGTGTAGGACAGTCCTTTGTAAACACCTCAGGAGGACAGGCAGCTTCATCACAAGTCCGTGAACACCCGCGAGGGGCTGCGGAGAGCTCAGCCTCTCGCGAGACCTGGGTCCATGGCTGTAACACACAGGCCCACTGGGATGGACAGCATTTCTTCTCACCCTATGACACAGTGTCCACTGTACAAGGAGATAGTTAGGCACTTGGCTCTGGACACCTCTTACTCCCAAAATCATACACAAAACTTTAATATTCTCCCACATTTATCAGTTAAGATCAATCTGCAAAGCCTTTGAGGACCTGTGTCCTGTATGCTTAGAACAACACTAGGTACTAGGAGGGTGTAAAGATGAGTCAGGAATAGGGTAACGTCACCTTGAGTGCAAGGAACACACATCATGAGGCTGGCCGGAGGCTTGAGACCATGAACGTTTCAGGAGGAAGGAGGACAGAGAGGTTTCTGTGAGACTCATGGAATTCCTCAGAGAGGATGCAGGAGCTGAACTGGGTTTTAAGGGATAACAGGGATTCCGATTAGTGGAGAAAAGGAGGGAAGGAGATCGACGATGAGGACTAGCACGCAGCTGGGAGCACACACCTGTGCACAGGAGACCCCAGCTTTGGTGGAGGGCCATGGAGAAGGTGACGGGGACCTAGCTGGACAGGTGAGCTAGTGCCAGGTGATGGAGACAGAGTGCCGTGGAGAGACTGCAGGATGCTGAGCACAGAGAGGGCTGGGCCTGGCCGGAGGCTCCACAGCAAGCTGTGAGAACATGCTTACTATGCCCACCTCACAGCACTGCTTAGCAGCAGGGCTTCTCTGCCCTAAGCACCAGAAAGGCAGCTGTTGGTGCTACCATGCTCTGAGTGGTTATTTGTAGAAAAACACAACTGTTTCCCACGAGCAAGATGCTCTGGGAACAGGAAGGGACAGTTTGACATCCGGCCAGAGAAGGCACACTGATACCTCTCATACTACAGGTCCCACCTGAATCTGAGTGACTGTGAAAGCCCAGTGGTCCCTTCCAGTCCGAGTAGCTGGGGAGCCTGTGTCCCTCTGTTCACATTGATTGATTAGTGGTCATTGTCATTGCAATTTGTCAGAGTGCACTGGTCATCTTTCACCAAATAACTGGTGAGTCATGTCAACTTGCTGGAGATATGTGTGTATCAGTGGCTTGCAACCACCATGCTCCTGGATGACTGACTCAGGACTAGGGGGCATGAGCCTGTGTTACAGGAAAGGTGTGTGCATCTTCAGCAGTGTTCGAAGTGCAGTGTGGGAGGGCTGCATGCCTCACACAGACCACCGCCTGCAGCTCAGGTACACACCTCCCCCAGGACACTGCCCAGGTTGGATCCACTTCTGCACATGCCCCTGAAGCTTTAGCTGCCCACCTGGCCTGGAACTTGACAGTAGCTTCTCGCCTCACTCATGAGCACTCACCTGACTCTGGGATGGAGTCACTGTAAATAAGCCACAAAATTAGACCGCCAGCAGCTGCTGACTTGTGGGAAGGCAACTGCTGACCTGTGGAAAGGCATATGGCTGTCCCACGCCCTTGGCCTCATTGATTCCACATGCCTTCACCATCCTCTTCCATTCCTTGGTGGACATGCTCCACCCCTCCTGTTGACCTTGGATGGCAATTCTGTGGAGGTCAGGAACCGAGGCTTTGTTCCAGGGACTGGTCTAGGGCTTGGCTGGGAGACGCTGACCCAAAGCTGGGCTTCTGGAGTGCTGGGCTCCTTCGCTCAGAATAGTTTCCAGATCCGGGTCTTCAGGCCCAGCACTGTACTCTTAGAGCGCGATGCCTCAAGCCACTTTCCAAACAAGGTCAGAGGAAAGGCCCTACCTCCTGATAATGTCACCTTGGGGGTTGGGTTTCAACCTATGGATTTGGGGGAGGAGGGACACATTCAGTCCATAACAAAAGCTTTGACTCACGCTTTAATGTGAAGGGTTGCTTTGGTCTGGATTAAATCAGGTAGGTCCAAGGAAGTGTCCCCACCCCCTTCCTTCTCCACAGTATGCCACCACTGCCAGTGACCTTGGCCACCACCCTAACTCCTAGCAGCCTTTGATCAGGGTGCAGGGCAAGCTTTCAGAGCCTCCTAGCAGCCAGTGGCCTTCACAAACTCTGTGATGTGAGCAGTAGAGGCAGTCAGGGTACCATGAGAGCACAGAGGCAGAGGGGTGACCCAGGGCTGCTGACATTCTCGTCACCATCTACACACAGACTCAGGGTGGATGAGGGGTGCAAAGTCCTGGGGAGCAGAATGTACTGAGCTCAATGCAGAGAGGAAACCTGAATGCTGCTTTTTTGGGGACTGTGTTCTAGCTTGTTTGGTCCTCCAGAATCACATTATCCCACCATCTCTTTCTCCTACCAGACCCCCATCCTGAGTGCAGTGCAGCTCTCAGCAGCAGAGAACACTGTATTCTCTTCCCCTCCATGTTTCAGTCAGGCTATTTCATTCCCTTGCCTTTTATGTTGATGCCTCTTTCTGGAAGATGACGACCTGCCATCATCCATCAGGGATTTTATTCTTCATCATGAAAAACCACACCTCAGAGGCTCGCTTTATATGGTAGATAGAGTCAGGAGATCGGCCTTAAGTCCAAATCTTATAAACCTCTTACAATAAAATGCCCTCCGATGTAAATGTGCCATCTCCGTAATTATATAATACCCCGACCTCTGGTCAGCAGCCTAGTGATGGATCTAATGATATATATTCTCTTCCTTGGCTGTGCTGGCCTGACAGCCCCTTGTCAAGCATCTGTCTGCCATGGTGTGTCAGTCCCACATGTAGCTGTGGGTGTAAAAATACTTATAAAAGTAACTGCACACCATGAACACCTCAAGGCAGGGACTCATTAAACAAAGAAATGGCATGAGGGGGGCGAGGTACCAGATGAGAACCTTAAGTGATATTTCCTGCTAGCAAGGAAGGTTTGGGGCTTCTACATATTATCATTCTCATTTAATCATGTACCCAGTGCTCCTAATTGCTAAATGTTTTCTCTTGTGCTTAAATTCCATGCCACAGATTATTAAAAACTGACTTTACAATATTTATTTTACTTATCTTCTCAAGCCAGACTTGGCTTAGCCCATAGATTTTGTGAATTATTAATTTTTAAAGGCAGTTTGTGCTACACTTTACACTTGGATGGTGTCCAGAGACTCTGATTTCAAGTTTGAAACTCACAGAGCTGAGTCACTTTGATTCATCTTTAATCTAAAGAGGCTTAAAGCACAAACCCAGAGATGTCAGAGCTAATGAATGCCTCCGACAATGTGCAAAGCTAACAAGCACTTAGTTAACATTTAGATCCATGTGATAAAAGAGGAAAACTCCCATTTTCTGCAGGTTATCTGAGCAGTAACCTTGGACGACATAATTCTCCAGAGTATGGAACAGGAACTGCTTAGAGGCATAATGAGACAATAATAGAACCACTGTGCCAGCAGCATCCGGGGTCACCCTTCATTCACTAGGATAGCTGCACCCCAACCTGTGGACCTATGTCTGGGGAGGCCATGCTCCCCAGAAAGTGGCTCTTGCTTTTCCTAAAACACAGTCCATTGGGTGAGAGCCAGTGAAAACCTCTCTTGAATTGATCCCCCTTGATTTTTTGTAGAGCGTTTTTTCTTAAAGTGAGGTTCTCCTCTCCATAAGCTCAATTCTAGATTAAGATCATGTTGAATCCTAGACACAGAAAAGATGAAATGCTCTGCAGCCAAATGATATCACCTGACATTTTTGTGTATCTGTAAACCTGCTTCTGCCTTGTTTTTCTTAAAACCAACTCTATTATAATTTTCCCGAGATGCAGCGTTGGGGAGAGGAGGAGGGGGCGATGTCTTCCTCCCCTAGATGATGCAGCTGCACTGACAAAAGGGGCATAGGACATCCTAACTTGTTCATGGCATAAAGTACACACCACAGAAAAGGGAACCTTCCTAAGAAAAGTCACAGAAATTGAGGTGTGGATTTTTTTCCCTACAGTGTCCAAATTATACTAAGAAATGAGATGACTGAAATAATGCCTCGTTTGCCCGTGCTGGCATCCTGTTGTGTGTTTCAGAGTGTCTTAGGAAACACGACCTACTTCTATGTACTTGGAAGAACTGACTTATTTACAGACATTTGAATGCTTGTTGCCTAAAAATGCCTCTTGCACCTAAAAATGCCAGCACATGCTCTGTCCCACCTGCAGCCTCCCAGACACCTGTGCTCACTGCCTGGGCGGCCTGAGGTAGAAGGTCACCAGAGCCAGTGGCCTGCAGATCCAAAGAACCTGCTCCAGGCACCGGACTGGAAGGAAGCCCTGAGACCCTGGCAGGCTTTGGCTGATGCCCGATGCCCGCACCCCACAGATGGGCATGGAGGGCTGTGCTACAAGGATCCCAGGGCCAAGCACCAGCTCTGCTGGGATAATAGCTGGCTAGACCTCAGTCTCCACCAAATTGATGTCATTTTTTATGGGAAGCCCAGCCCTGCTGAGGGGAAGGTCAGTCGATGACCAATGGGAATGCCCTGGTGACCAGGGTTTAACCCAGAGCCCTACCACCAGACTCAGCATCCTTCTGAATGGCTGTGAACTGCACCCTGGAGGTGCTGGAACAGTGGATCCTAGCTCCCCTTCCAGCAGCACCTGCAGGAGAAAGAGGGAGAGAACAGACAGGTGCTGCAAGTTGCTGCGGGCCGTCGTCCTGCTTCCTTGGGGACACTGAATGAGACAGTGCCACCGGTGGTGCTCTCCCGCCAGCCGGCAAGTTCCTGTGTGATCAGCCCCTCCACCCGCCAGGACTATCATAGTGGACCTTGTGCTTGTGTGAAATGACACTTAATTTAAGGCCAGGCCACAAACACGGTGGCTTTGGGGGTGCTGCATGGAGGACGGGGGCCTCCCTGCGGGTCGGGTAACCATGGAACCCTGAAGGTCAGGCAATCTGAAGAGGGTTTCCTGTGAAGGGTGTGCCCTTTTGCCATTGCGTGTGGCTTCCCACCCACCACCCTGTTGCTTCCTCCCCTCCATCGTCTGTTCAAATGAGAAAGCCAATAACCTTGTACTCAGCCCCAGGATGTGGCAGGAACCAGTGCCCTGGGCTGCAGGGATGGATGAGTCTGATGGAGCTGCAGGAAATGGCAAATCGTCAGGCCTCATCCCTTCGGTGGCCCTAGACCGATCATGGCACTGGCCTCCGCCCCAGTTACCATGGGCGTGAGCTCCCCGTCTGGCCCGAAGCTTCTTCATTTCAGAAAACCCAAGAAAATGGAACATGACACTTCACCCATCATCTCCTGTGCTCACCCAGGACTTCTCAAAACACTGCTTTGTCCATCCTATGTCGTCTATTATCAAAGAGTTTCTCCAAAGTTTGAATGATCATTGGTCCATGGGGGAAAGTCAAGGCCACAAGTATTACTAGGAACCCACAGTGACAATGCAGGAAAGCTGCAGATTAAGGAGAAAGGGACCTCGCAGGAAGATGACCAGCTAACCATTCAATCACCCTCAGCACACCTGCCAACACTGTCCACTCCCTGCATCTCAGAGAGATTTTGCTCAAAGCTGTAGGGCTGAATTAGAAGCAGGTATGACCAGGGTGTCCTAAGGACAAAGAGTGTCTGTCAGCTCCACACCCAGCAGCAGAAGTAGGTGTGACATATCGAAGGCAGAGCAAGCAGGGTATGGAACACAGTGGCACGGGGATGTGGATGACACACTCAGCCCTCCCATCACGATAAAAATCCACCGAGGCAGGCAGTTTTGTAAAGAACATTTGTCATCAAAGCATGTAGGCAGAGGGCTCGATAAACTGCTCATTATGGTACATGTCTTCTCAGAGGCTCCAATATGATTGTGAATGTGTGGGTGCAAGAGGACACTCCCGGAAATACATCAGCTCAGAGAGTCTCGTTGGTGGAGATCACTGCAGAGGCTGGGAGTCAGACAGTCTGAACCTCAGCAAATTGCTTAATCCCACCACTCCTCAGATTTCTTACACCAGCAGCTGACTCATAAGATTGGCATGAGTATTAGTTGAGGCAATACATGAAAATGGATGCTTTCCACCTTTTTCTTGAAACATAGTCAATGAACACTGGCGATGTAACCCGGTGCCCATCACAGACATGGAGTGCCGTGAGGAACGTGCTCTCTCACCAGCTGCAACTGCACCTACATTGCCCCAAGGGCCCGGAGGGAGGAGCAGTGGGAGGCGCTCCCCGAGAGATGGAGGGCACAGGGATGGGCTCAGCATCCTCCGCTCCACTCCAGCACCAGGAATTAAATGTGTAAAGCTTCCACCTGGATTTAATTTAATTTGGGTGGAAAATGAGGTAGGTATAGGGCACTGTTGCTTAAACAAGCTACATGTTCTTAAATGATTTACAAACAAAAAGAGCTGATAGAAAATTAGTGCCCTGGGGAATTAATCCTCTTCTTCCTTGGGGACAGGCAATATGGTGCTATGTACACTTTGTTCCATGTCACATCTCGGGGATTTCCAAACAACTGTACATTGTGTCACCTTCAGGGGTCCACTAAGCATCCCCTGGGATTTCACAGAGAGATGTGGCTCTCAGTGACCTGAGGTTCTGGGCAGCACTAGTAACGCACAGAGAAACCGCAAAAGTGTGCCCACTACACCCTACCCTGCAGGCACTTGAAAGCATCCTGCTGAGTCATACAATGCTGTGTTTCCACCCAAAGCTCAGGTGACTGGTCGATTCCATGAAGCGCACATGGGTCCCTAACCCGCATCTTGGCGCCCACTCTCTTGGGCCGTGCCCACCCTGACACACTGTGCAATGGGGATGCTGTAAAATGCTAGCACGGCAGTGACAGCCCAGCAAATGAGCGGCTCCATCTTTGCACAGTTATTGTCTATTTTGACACTTAAGGGCAGGCTGTCAGCTTGCCTCCAGGGGACCCACATGCATGGCCCCCATTGTAGCCTTTGATGTGTGTCACAGGAGGCAGGGCCCCCGAGGCACACTCATAAATGTGTCCCCAGAAGCTTGGCAAGCCCCGAGAAAGGCTCTTCAGCTGAGCTGTCTCCACATGCACCTTTCAAGGTTCACATACAACCCTCCGTGCTATGGCTTTCTGTGCACCATGCTCAAAAGCAGCCCCTGGCAACGGCCGTCTGTTCAAAGAAAGGGTCTGCCTACTGGTCCTCCTCCTTTTGGAACAAAAGGCTTATGTTTTAATGAAATAAGATGTAGGGCACTCGAAAGGACACTGACGGAGCACAAGCCTGTTAGCTGGAAGGTACTTCTCATCCTGGTAAGCCTCCAGCTTTCAGGCTTGGAAAAGAGGACTGTGCCTCCAGTTCTCTGTGAGCCCCAAGGGTGACTGACACCCTGACACGTGAGCGCTTGGCCAGACCAGGCTGGGCCCAGCCCCCAAATACTTACTCTCGAGAGCATTCAGCTGTCTGAGTCCAAGAGGGTCTGAGTCCAAGAAGGTCTGAGTCCAAGCACAACAATGCACCCTCGGGCAAATTAAAGCCATCCATTTGCCACAACTTATTACCAAACCATGTGGAATGCAGAAGAAGTATAAAAAATGAGCTTCTCAGTGATGGGAGGCTTGCATTCTATCCCGGGCGCCAGACCACTGCAACCACATGCTGGACTATGTGAGTCTCACCCAGACAGGGGTGCAGCTGGTAGTGACTCAAGGTGTTTTATCACTGTGTGTCCTCAGGCCAGCCATCAGATAGGAAAAACACTCCTGAAACAAAATTAAATAGTTTCAGATCTAATTTGACCAGGCTGAACTAGGTTGCAGATTGATTTTCATGGAATCTAATAGACAGCAGCACACACGTTGTGGATCTTACAGAAAGTCCACCTACCACACTGCTGTCTCCTCCCCCTGCGATTCAGGAGAAAAAATAAGAACTAAGATTTCACAGGCGGTTTGCCTCACCCTGAAGACGCCTGGACTGTCCTGCAGGGCGGGTCGCCCGAATGCCCTTGATGCTGTGAACCAAGGTGAACATTCCCACGGCCCTCCTTAAAGCCAAAATGTGCACCAGGTCCTGAGGGCAGATTTTCCAGGAGAACTGTGCTTGGCGAGGCTTCCTGGCACGGCTCCCCCAGGCCTCTTACACCCGGTAGGGTCCTGGCACATTGCACTTACGGTTTGCCTGTGAGCATGGCTCTTGCAGGCTCTGCTGGGTACGCAGGCCCGGCCCCTCCTCCTCAGAGGTGGGCATGGCCTTCCATGTAAACTAGGACACAGGCTGCCCAGTGGCCACGTGTGCGAGTGGCTTGAGATCACGCAGAGCTGCAGAGCTCTGTCCACCTGTCCCAGTGCCCAAAAGTCCACATGAAAACTTGACTTATTAGATTGATCAACTGTTCCATATTCCATTTCAAGTATGTCAAGGAAAGAAATGGCAAATTAATGTTTCATGGCTATTTTACCTGGGTTCCAGGACTGGACTCTGAAGGTTTTAAGGAACGCAAGGAATGTTAATCTGGATCATGGTGCTGGGAAAAGCTCACAGAGGGAACCCTAGTGCAGCTCTGCGGGGAGGGAGGTGGCACGTCACACCAGGAGACATGGTCAGCACAAAACAGCAGCGTTCAAAACAGGTCACGAGAGGAGCCAAGAGACCCTTTTGTTTAATTCAAGGTCAGATGTCTCCAGCATTCATTCAGTCATTCAAAAAATAGTTTTGATCACCTGCTATGAGGCAGGCAGTGTTGCAGACAATGGGGACCCAGCAGCCCCGATGACAGCAGACAGGACTCTGCACATGAAGTCTGTGTCCTAGTCGGGAGAGGTGCACAGTTAGGTAAGTCTGACATATAGCACTGATGCTGGTTAGGCAAGCCGTGCACAAAAGGAGGCTATAGAAGGCAGTGCTGGGCTGCTCGGGCCAGTTCTGGGCTGTCTGGGTCTGGGGCATAGTAAATGCTCATAAATCTTTGTTGAATAAAAGATGATGGAATGAATGAAGAACAGGCTGTTTTCACCCTGGGTCCCAGTAGCCCCAACTGACCAGGGACTGAACTTGACGTGGAGGATACACAGGCAGCTGAGGCCCAGAGGTAGGCGTGGCTCAGGAGGCAGGAATTAGGGAGTCTCACCAACACTCCATAAGACCTACGCTTGCCAACACGTCGAAGCCCATCGCATATGAATGTCGGAGCAGCACACGGCTGCTTTGATCTTGTGGCCGTGCTCAGTCAGGTCAGCCTCTGGGAGGATAATTTGGCAGCATCACTTGGCCTGAGATGGGCTGCATGGTTAGATGAGTCTATTAGGGAGCTGAACAATAACAAATACCATTTTCATACATTAGCCAGGAGCTCCATTTTAAAGGGAAGTAATTAAATTTAGAATTGCAAGTTCAGATACTAACACTTTGACCTGCTCTCTAAACAATGACTTGTGTGATCAGTGTTCTATTTTCAGTTATAGAGTATATAATTCATATGAGAAATGAGCAAATTTCTAACAGTGTTGAAGAAGACATTATTAGTGTTGACAATGGGGCTACATAGAGTCAGCCGAGACACGGTGACCTGATGGGAAGCTCTATAACATTTTATTTCCAGTTTCCAAATGAGTTCAATTCAACACCTTAAATAATAAAAGTAATGTTAGAAAATACAATAAAAACAAAGCTTGACCTAACTTCAGGAATGCCACAGGCAACAAATATTGCTGGAAACTAGTAAATTGAAGAGAATGCTTGTCTCCTGTGGCACGTGCTGAGTTCTGTGGACGTGACCGATCACTGCTAACTATACTGAGTGTGTTGCACGTCGGGCATCCTGCTGTGTGTCACCTCCACGTCTCATTTCATTCTCACAACAGCTCCGTGATGATGATGATGATGATGATGATGATGATGATGATGATGACAATGTTACATAACAGATGGGAGCTCATTGCAGAAATCCAGATGACAGCAGACGTGGCAAGCAGGGGTGGGGAAGTAAGAAATGGCCAGGAGGGACACTCTGGAATGCTGGGTGACCTACTTACTATGTGGAGAGAGGACAGTAGGTGAGTCTGAGTAACTCGAGGGTTTCAGTTTGGCCCTCCGAGTTGGATGGTATTAAATGGGTCAGAAAACACTGGGCATGCTAGTTTTTGACAGGACATACCCTTCCAGTTTGGAGCAGATGGGCTCAGAAATGCCTCTTAAACAGTCCAGCATAATGTCTCATAGGAAGAGCATCAGAAATGAAGGAGTACAGTTACCTTCAGCCTCCCTACCTCTAATAAGAGTTTTGTTTGTAAGTGGGATGACCTTGTGGTTTAGCATCCAAACTGGGGCACCCATGTGAGTGATCCAATGCTGCTAATAATTACAGCATACTGACAGGGCCACCCTGAGCAGACTGGCGCAAGGTTCCTGCTGGGCAAAGCAGGGCAAGGCAGCACAAGTATCGTGGAGATGCTGCTCAGCACAGCCTCACATGAAGCCACAGCCCAAACTCACACTCCCGAGGAAATGCAGCCTATACAGTAGAAACAGACATTGTAATGTCAAAGAAAATGTAAAGGCATCACCTACACTGGCCACCATCCAACAGAGTGAATGGTGTGCTCTGAAGAGCACACCCAGTTTCTATATGTCCCAGAACTTGGACTTGGGTTATGAAGAACAGTCAACAGACATGGCTGATGGTTTGGTTCCACTATGCTTTGATAGCACATATATAAAATAACCCTATTTCCAGGATATGAGTGCTGTAGTAGTCAAGGTTCTCCAGAGAGACAGAACCAAGAGAATGAGAGAAAGATTATAAGGAATCGACTCACCTGATTACGGAGTTTGATAAGACCCACAATCTGCCATCTGCAAGCTGGAAACTCAGGAAAGGGTAGTGGAGACCCAGGTGGAATAGTTGGAAGGTCTGAGGACCAAGGGAGCCAGTGTTGTAGATTCCAAGACTAGTCCGGTTCTGAAGGCCTGAGAACCAGGAGAGCAGTAGAAAATGGTTATCCTCCTTTTCTCCCGGATTGGATGAGGCCCATCCATAGTGGGGAGGGCCATCTATTTCACTCAGTCCTCCAACTGCAGTGCTGATCTCATCCAGAAACACTCTCACACACACACCCAGAAACAATGTTTAACCGGATACCTGGGCGTCCTATAGCCCGGTCAAGTTGACACATAAAAGTAACCATCACAAATGCATAACTTGGTGCCCGAAGAACCTGGTGAGCTGGAGTGAGTGAAGGGATGGAGACATCCGAGAGGAAGAGGTCATGGCCAGAGAACACCAATTAGGCAGTCTTTCATAAAACGTAAAATTATAAAACAGAAGGATTTGGGTTTAGCAGGTCTCCAAACAAAAGAGGGCGGGGAGGCGAGAGGATGCCAAGGAAGGAGGCTACAGGACCTGTAAAGAACCAACAATGCTGAAGGGGAGATTTGGGGAAAAAAACACGTCTCGGGACGAGAAATCCAAAACCAGTGTAGGATTAGCACTTGTGTGGAGAATTACATTTCTCATTATCTCTGCATTTCACTAGCTACAGTCCTCGGAGGACCCATGTAGGTCTGTGGGGTTCAGTGTTGATTTTGTGAAATTTTCCAGCTTCAAGCTGGTTATCTGACAGAGCCCCTGACCAGAATCACAGCCCAAGCACCGCTTGTGAGTTTCTCACAGACTCGCTGGTCCTCAGAGCCAGGTGAGCAATGGAGGCTCTAGATGCCAGCTCAAACCCCTACAATCTAGTTCTAGTCCGTCGAGGGAGACCT
The DNA here is from genome assembly GCF_001890085.2 of Hipposideros armiger. Taxonomy (NCBI): domain Eukaryota; kingdom Metazoa; phylum Chordata; class Mammalia; order Chiroptera; family Hipposideridae; genus Hipposideros; species Hipposideros armiger. The sequence continues at coordinate 308,184 of NW_017732151.1, forward strand.
TGGCCACCTGCTCTCTCTGACCCATTATTCTTGGCATCTCACACTACTTGGAACTGACCTCGACCTTGCCCCAAATGAGAGCCAGCTATGACTGCAATGGAGGAGAACATTCCAGAACTGCGGTATTCCTACAACAGCCACAGTGCCCACTCCCCAATTAGGAAAGGAGCAGTATCTACGGACATGAGTGCTATGAGAACGACCAAGTGTGCATTTCAGCATGGGAGGGCTGGCGAGTGGGCAATGAGATAAAGCAAGAACATGTCTATCTTCCCAACTTGAGAAATGCACTTTAGCCTGTGTAAAAGGGCGGAGTCTGTAAGACAGCTCTAACACTCCAAACAGTTAGCTTTAATTTTTGCCACTTTCTTAACTGCCTGGAGAATTCTAGAATGCATGTACTACCAACAGCAGATTGCGCTCAGCCACGCACTTGGGATGTGGAACAAACTGAGAAGGAACCACTCCAATGAACCTCAATTTCACGGGTCCCAGCAGAGGTTAATCTCTTGAAAGAAGCTACAGGCTTTCTTGTCTGGTCTCAGAGTCTGAAATGGCCTCAAATAGTGTCACAGGGGAATATGACCTTCTTGCCTCACCAGATTATCTGTTACTGGTGTGGACCTTCGCTGCCCCAAAGAAAGAAGGCAGCATACAACCATGTCTAGGCAGGATGGCCATCAGATCTGAAACACTAGTCATCCAGCACTGCCTGTCTCCCAGTAGTGAGGGCACAGAGCCTAAAGCAGCCCTCACTCCTCAGAGCTCATGGAGGATGCTAGACCAGCTTAGAGAAAGACATCATCCACTTTCTGCATGCACCCACTCCCAAATGGAGCATAAAATGAAAAATGTTGAGACTTTACAAAGTCACTGAGTGCCTTAGCAGAGAGTTTGGAAGGCTATGAGCATCTCTAACTGAAATGCAAACACATACATTTTAGATATATTTTTTGACGTAAATACACTTTCTTGCAAAGAGTAACCTTCCTCCATCAATCACTTGTCAGGCCATCTGTGTGTTTGCCTGCCATTCCCATCAGGAAGAGCACATAGAGCGATTGGGTTGTTTGTTTGTTTGTTTTTAGGTTTTCCCTCTACTTCCAAAAATAGGCCAAGTGTCACTGGGATGTGACACACACACCAAGCCCAGATGTCTACGTAGTCTGCAAGAGCGCTCACAGCGCCATGTGCATGCCTTGGTCAAAAACCGACCTGGAATGTGTCCCCTGTTGGTATGGGAATATCTTGGTGCTGTGGCTTTGAGGGGAAGCTATCTAGGAGGACAACATGCCTTAGAAATTAAGCTGTGAGAAAGGGATGGATTCTATAAGGGACCCCCAATTATTGCCAAACAACTCATTGAAGGCCGTGCTTCTAACTCCTGTGAATTAGAGGTTGCATTTTCACATGTGTAGTTAGTAATAGTTCTCATAGCTACCGGGAGCTCACCACAACCTTCCCTTGGGGATTATGTCCCGTGGAATTTGGGGATTTTGAAGAGGAATTTAGGAGTTGTACGTTCCCTGCCCCTTCTTGGATCTTTAAAGGATAAGAAGGCTCCTACTTTCCAGGCGGCAAGGCAGTTGGGGGTCCTCAAAGAGCAGATCTCACCAGTTCATTCAGAAGTTCCAACTCCTTAAAGTAGAAATATGAAGCGATTAGTGTATGTTTTTCTGTTTTTCTCCTTTCACTCTGTTCTCTCCCCTCTCTATCCCTCAGTGAATCTCAGGCAGAGCCCATAACTCCCTGTGGAACCCAATCCAGTCTAGAGTTGTACCAGTGCATAACCAATTCTAATCCCATCCAGGGAGAGGGAAGTTGGAGGAAAGAATCTCTGTTTGATTGGCCAAGGTTGCAGTGTGCCCATCAGAGGTTCTGACTGGCCATCATGTCCGCTCAGTAACAGGTGTCCTAGAATTGGTTATTCCCTGGGGCAATTCTGCGGACCTGCATCTGGATTTAAGACTCATCTTGAATGAGATCTCTCTTTCTCACTCTCTCTCTCTCTCTCTCTCTCTCTCTCTCTCTCTCTCCCTTTCTCCTCCCTCCCTCCCTCTTTGTCTCTCCCTGTCCCCCACCCTTCCTCCCACTCATCTCTCACAATCCAAAAGTTCTATGTGCTACTCTCTCGTCCCCTGGGCTCCCAATTCAAAACCAAGTTCTGTATTATGACCTCAAGGCTCCATGCCCAGGGTAGAGGGGAGGCAGACAGAGTTGCCAAGTTTTGGGAGCTTAACTGGGTTTGGGAAGCACTCAGAGCCCTTGCCAGTGTCACTCTTTGTGCCCAGAGTGGCACCCCCTCCCCTGATTGGCACTAGCCCTGTCTCTGGAGCCAGACCACCTTGTTCAAAGGCCATCTCTGAGCTTGATCAATGGTAGACACTCTTATTAGCTGTTAGGTCTCAACTGACCAGCATCCTCCTGAAAGACGCCTCCCTGACATTCAAGGTCCCTATGGCCAGGCCAGGTCTCTGCATTGTCTCTTCTTAGCATCAGAACTTGAAATGATTAATTAGGTGTACAAATATTTGCATTATTGGCTGAATGTATTAGTTGGCTCAGGCCACCATGACAAATGCCACAGGCAGGGTGACTTAAACATTTATTGTCTGACATTCTTGAGGCTGGACATCCAGGATCGAGGCGTCACAGGGCTGGTTCCTGCTGAGGCCTCTCTCTTTGCTCCTTGATGTGCAGATGACCGTCTTCCCCCTGTGTCCTCACATGGTTGTCCCTCTATGTGTGTCTGTGTCCTCATCTCCTCTTCTTATAAGGATACAGGTCATACAAGATTAAGGACCACCTCTTCTTACCTTCATCACCTCTGTAAAGACCCCATCTCCACATACAGTCACCTTCCGAGGTCTCAGAGGTCAGAACTTCAACAAGAATTTTTAGGGGACACAATTCAACCCCTACCAGTGGCATAACATACCGAGGCTGGTGGTACCTGTTTATTGGACCCATTCCAGATGAAACTCATGAGTTTTCTCCACATGGAAACCACTGGGAGTGATCCTTACAAGGTCTTATTCTTGTGACAATCAAACCACTTTGTGTGTCACGAAGCTCAGCAACAACCCAGAGTCCTTTTTCCGCTGAACTGCCTTGTGCTGTTTGTAGGGTGGCAGTTTGAAAACTGTTTTAAAATACACATTCCTGAAAGCCTGAGAGGAAAATTCTTTGCCTTTACTCAAAAACGTGATTCCGTTCTCCTGCCTGCATGAAGGTTCATTATTTTCTTGCTTCCTAGGGTAGCCCACCTGTTCCAACTGATTTGTTTGTGTTTGGATACAGGCTGCGTCTGTGAGAGACATACCTGTGATCGATTAGAATATACGGTTATGAAAAAAAGTGGGTCAGACTTGAGGGAGGCCATCTGTCAGAGTGTGTTTTGGTGAAGAGAAAACAGAAGAAGGGAACTTATAAAAGAGGCTGAGGTTTGTAGCCCAAAGGGGCCAACAGAATTCTGTGGCTTCCAACTGTCACCTTCTTTTCGAGTTATGTAACTGTTCAAGGCAGCTGAGCTGTGCTAGATTGGAAGTGTACATGTCCTACAAAAGCCAGAAATGGGATAAAACTGTACTTTCTGTTGTTGAAATAAGGACAGAACCGAAATGCTCAATCTATGTCATTTTTCCAAGTAGACTCGTCCATGAAACAGTTCATGCTTTTCAGGGAACAGAGTAGGAGATCCAGCCCTTGGACATTTGAGCAATTGCAATTTGTTTTGTTTTGTTTTTGCTTTTGTTTCATGTATCCATCACCTACTGAAGGACATCTTGTTGCTTTCAGGTTCTGGCAGCTGTGAGTAAAGCTATAAACATCCATACAGGGTTTTATGTGGACGTAAGTTTTCAACTTTTTTGGGTGATCACAGATATTCTCTTCAATTACAGTTTTTGTTAAAATTTCCAATGAACACACTGTTCCACATGAATGGATTTTTTTGGACAACTGATATAAGCTCATGCACCAGTGGGTACTTTTGTAATTTTCGTCTTCCTTGGCAAAAATTACTTGATAAATTGTTTATAAACAAAACAGCTTGCAAAGGCAAACATTGATTTCACAAAGTAGGCTCTAAACACCTGAACGTTTTCTCAGTTCCTGACATCATCATAGTGGGTAAACTGAGTCATCTGGGCTACTGAGATGTGTGTGGTTGGGCATGCTGTTTGCAGCTCTGACTCCATGCCCCCATTTTCTGGGGCTCTGTGCCACTCCCTGGTTACCTCTCCCTTGCTCTTATATATGTAATTGTCTTGATATGAATCTGAGGATGTCTTATCCTTGAGGAGGCAATTTTTCTTGTTGCAGCATCAATGCCTTTGTAATACATTTTAGCTTTCAAATCTATAAAATAAGAAAAAAAGTTTACTCTTTCCTGAAAGACACCTCTCTTTACTATCTAGCATCCTCAATTTTCTTCTTTATAGATTAAAAAACATTTTGCTCTGTCCTTCGTTTTCCCTTTCTAGATTAAATAATAGGGTGATAGCTGCTTCCCTTCATTTACTTTGTTGTCATGGTTTTACTTTTAACATCTTTAAATCTTGGAGTATAATTTACATACAGAGAAGTGCACAGACTATGCGTTACAGTTCAATGACGAATGACACACTCGTGTAACACGTATCTTGTCCAAATATAGAACATTCTCATCATGTCAAGAAGATGCCTGAGGCCCCTCCCAGCCAGTCTGCACCCTTAAAGGTGACCTGCTCCTTGATTTCTTTCACCGGGAGTAGTTTTGCCTGTTCTGGAACCTCATATAAATGAAAATACATAGCATGTTCTCTTTTGCACCTGGATTTTTTTTGCTCAACATAAAGTTTTAGAGTTTTATCCATATCACAATGTATTTTAAGACTTCCATCATGTTTACTGCTGATAGAATCTCATTGTATAAATGTAACAGGGTTCATTTCTCCATCCTTCTGTTGATGGACATTTGGGATGTTTCTAATTTTGAGCTATAATGAATAAAATCTCTCTAAACATTCTTATACAAGTCTTCGGTTGAACATATATATCACATTTATTTTGGGTAAATGTCTACAAGTGGCATTGGTGATCATAGAAGAGATGTACATTTAACAGCCAAAACATTTTCCAAAGTTATAATCCTCATCTATGAGAATTTATCTCATCTTTGCCCATATTTTGCATTATCATTCTTTTTAATTTTAGCCATTTTAATGGGTGTGTATTGATACTTCTTTATGGTGTTTATTTGCATTTCTGTGGCATGTAACGCTGTTGGCCACTTTTGCTTGTGCTTTTTGGCTATTTGTTTATTTTCTTTTGTCAAGTTTCTATTCAAGTATTTTGCCCATTTTTTTAAATTTGGATTTTTTGTTTGTCCTTTACTATTAAGTACAAGAGTTCTTCTTCTATTCTGGAGAAAAATCAGTTATTTTGATTGTAAATATGTTATCTTAATCTATGGCTTACTTTTTGTTTTCTTTCTTTTTTTTAAATTGGGGAATTGGGGGGAGGGGAACAGACAAATTGCTGTCGTTTTGTTCTTCAGTCTAGTTGTGGAGGACTTTGCTTCACTGGCCCAAGTTGGCACCATCACTGCGCTCTTCCCGGGCGAGGCAGATCAGTCGCCGGCTTCTGGACGGCCGCTCACTGCGGCTGCTGGCCACTCACGCTGGCTGCTGGCTACACACGGTAGCCCATGGCAACCCACTGCCACAGGGGCTGCAGCCTACGCCATCACCGGCGACTCATGGCAGCCCAGCCCCAGGTTGAGCTGTTGTTCAGCATCTTAGCTGTAGAGGGCAGTGTCACTGGCCCTCACATGTGGGATCCGAACCGGGACTCTCTGGCATCCCAAGCCAGCTCTTAATCAACTGAGCCACTCGGCTGGCCCCACTTTTTGTTTTCTTAACAGTATCTTTCAGTGAGCTAAAATTTTTAATTTTGATGAAAATTAATTTATGTTTTTCTTTTATGATTCTTGCTTTCTGTGACTTGCCTAAGAAATCTGCCTACATAAAGACCATGAAAGTAATCTATATTTTCTTCTATAAGTTTTATAGCTTTAGCTTTTAGTTTAGGTTTATGATCCATTTTGTGGTGATTGTCATGTATGAGGTAGAACTCAGAATTCATTTTTCCCAAGATGGTGTGCAGTTTTTTCAGCACTACTTGTTGAAAAGACTTTCTTTCAACCCCTTGTATTACTTGGAGATCTTTGTTGAAAATCAATCTATCAGATAGGTATGACACTATTTCTGAACTCTCTATTTTGTTCCATTGTTCTATTTATCTGTCTTTGGGTCATCACTGCATTATATTTATTCTTTGTTATGAATATCCTCAGCCAATGTGATGTCATATGGTTCCAGGAAAGGGCTCCTGCCCTCTGAAAATGCTTCCCCACAAACTCCAAAAATACAGGAAATTATTTCAACAAGAGCCATTATTTTGCAATGAGTAAACTGCTTTATATGCACACATCCTGGGCCACTTCAAACAATGCATAAGAGACAGTTGCAGTAAGTGTGACAGATGGTGGCTATACCTTTCCTGACTGTGACTTGATAAGAGGACAGCCCCAGGCGCTGTTCCGCGCCAGGGCTAGTCCAGGTGGGCGCATCTCAGGCACTTCACAGCAGACACTCTGGGCCTGAGCTGAGTAGCCAGGCATGGGGAACAGGGAGCACCCAGGCGCCCCTTCCAGCCACCTTCTCCTTCTTCCAAACCTTACGACCAGCAGGTGCCGGAAGTGTGGAGAATTCTGTTAACCAGCATCTCTCTACATACCCAAAATGTCCAGAGCTGAGTAAAATAAAAGTATCGTCTCCATTTTTCATCAGAAACCTGTATGAAGCCAGATTTTCCAAAGATGACTGTGAAAGACAGATGGGCCAGGGGCAGCGGGCGGGTATGGCTGGGGCCGCAACATGCAGAGGCAAGGCAAGCATGTTTGCAAACGGGGCCACATCCTGTGCCTTGCCCCAGCCCCTGGTCAGGCCATACTAGTTTCACCCTGCCACCCTCTCTTCCTTCTGCTTCTCTTCTCGTCCCGGACTGGTCCATCTGGGAGGCGGAGACATCACATAGCTATGCTTACAGTGTCTTTTCAGTGAATCCGCTCAGGGAGCTGACCAGGGCTCCCCGTAATCTGAAGAAGCTTTTGGTGCTGGCCACCACCACCTGGACTGGCCCTCCCTTTCCCGCCCTGTCTCCTTTCCTCCTCCTGGGTTCATGTTGCAATAAAACAAGATTGCTGCTATGTAATTAATTTGTTCAAAAGAATAAGAAGCCAAATGAGAAACTTCGTTAAAAAAAAAAAAGTGACTGTGAAAAACACAAAGACTAGAACTGGGTGGACAGAGGCACTCTGCTCGTAGGGGACCAACTGGCACACGCGCCAACCTGGCAAACGTGTGTCAGGGCAATGACCGCCAAGAGAGGTCTGACATCCAATAATCTCTGCTGTCATTATCTAAATAAAAAATGTACCTCCTCATCCTTTTTCTAATGACATTCAAAGGCATGGCCCACCGTCTCCTAGGAACAGCCGTGCCCCTGGGGAGCCCCCGTGCTTTCCAGGTAGTTCCCTGTCACAATGCAGTGGTGTGGGGAGCAACCAGCAGACAAAGGTCAGCGGCTCTGCTGGCTCCCTGTCCCATCTGTCTTGCTGGCCCATGAAACCTAAAACCCCACCTTGGACAGAAGAGGAGAAAGTTAGTAGGGCATAGAAGAGATAGGGTTACTGGGTAAAACACAGACGTCAGTTAAGTTTGAATTATTTTTTATGTTTTAAATTGTGGTAAAATGTACATAACATAAAATTTGCCACATTAACCATTTTTAAACATATAGTTCAGTGGCGTTAAATCAATTTACACTGTTGTGCCACCATCACCACCATTATGTCCAGGACTTTGTCATCTCCCAAACTAACACTCTGTACCCCTTAAACTCTCACTCCCCATTCCCCTCTCAACCCCTGACACCACAATCCACTTTCTGTCTGTGATCTGACCACGCTAGAGTCCTCATATGAGTGGGATCACACAGTATTGGTCTTTTGTGACTGGCTTATGTCACTGAGCATGACTTCCTCAGGGTTCATCCATGTTGTAGCAGGTGCCAGGGTTTCCTTCATTTTTTAAGGCTGAGTGATAATCCATTGTGTATAGACCACATTTTTGTTATCCCATCACCTGTGGGTGGACACTTGGGTTGCTTCCTCCTTTTGGTGATTGTGACTAATCCTGCTGTGAACACGAGTACACAGAGATCTCTTTAAGTCCCTGCTGTCATTGTTTAGGGTGTGTGCCCAGAAATGGGGCTGCTGTTGGACAGAGGCTGTACTATTTCACATCCCACCAGCAGTGCAGGAGGGTCCCAACATCACACCCTCACCTATACTTGTTATCTGTTGTTATGTTTATGGCAGCCATCCTGATGCATGTGAGATGGCATGTCACTGTGGTTCTGATTTGCATTTCTAATGACTAATGATGCCATGTATCTTTTCATGTGCATATTTGGCCATTCGTGTGTCTTCTTTGGAGAAATGTCTGCTCAAGTCCTTTACCATGAATTTGAACTTCAGATAAAGAATAAATAATTTGTAATATATGTATGTTCTACACATTATTAGTGATGTATATATCCTAGAAAAGTATGCTGTTTATCTAAAACTGATGTTTGACTAATGTTAAGTGTCTTACATATTTTATGTGGTAAACCTGGCACCCCTAGGAAGCGAGAACTTTGATGGATCTAAAACAATCTTTAAATATCTCACAATTTTGCTAAGGTGAGCTGTGAAATGGTTTAGTGTGTTTTTGTGGGTGTTGGGCTGGTGGCCCTGCTTTATTAGAAAATTGTAATTTCATTTTGAGGTGCTCCAGACTAAATCATTTGAGCCTCACACTCTTTGTGTAATATTACTGGGCTCCCTTAATGAAATTATAACTCAAGCAAGAGATTTCATTCCGTGGCAGTAAATTAGCCTGGGCTGAGCTTGCTGGGGCAGGCCAACCCTCCCTGGCTTCTTCTTGTTTGGGAGAATGAAGAAGGAACCACATTTTGTATTTCAGTTATTTATTGTTCTCTTTGAGTGAACATTGCATTGTTGCCCGTCCCTACTGGAAACAACAGCTGTTAACAGGCTCAGAAATGAATTTCAATGTGAAACCCCCCGGCTTCTGGAAAGCTTGGCTAAAGAGAAAACAAGCTGAGAAAGGACAGGAAAAGAGCAGATTTCAAGCTGGGTCTGGGCACCTGCCGGCTAACTGCATATAAACCGCTAGGTACCAGTGTCTTGGGAGACCACACTTAGAAGTGTGCCATCAACAGTCCTCCTTTCTGATGCCAGAGGCAGACAGAGGCAGCTGGAGACAAAAAATGACTGCACTGAACACCCTGCCCTCAGGAGTGGATGCGAAGTGTCCATAGAGCAAAGTCACCAAAGGCCTGGAGATCAGGGCCCTGGACAAGCCCACCACAGCAAGAGCAGGAATGACTGTCGCAGCCCTGTCACACACTGCACAAGCAACGGTGACATCTGTGGTGTTTTAACAATGTGGTTAAGATTCCCATGGAGTATCATGTATCCTGCAGACTTGGGGGGATGGGGGGTGAAGACACCAGACAGAGGGACCTGACAGCAGGGGACTCCGTTCTGCTTGGGGACTAGTGCTCCTGACTTCTGTGGCTGAATTGGACCAGTGGAACCTCTAAAACAAAACGCTCCCCTTTCAGCCCCCTGCATTAGTCATTTTTTAATTTCCCCTGTTTGTTTGTACATCCCACTTATACCCCCTTAACTTCTCTGTTCAAGAGAGAATCTGCTGAGACCATGACCACGGATAGAACCTCTTTTGTGGTTTATGCGGCATTTCTTCCCACCTGCTGTCCTTGGAGGTGCCTGGGCCCCAGGATGCTGGGCAGCTGGGGGTGGGGGGGGGCGGAGAGGAGGAGCCTGTGGGCAGAGGTGTCTGTGATTCTGCTCCCAGCTTCAATTACACGCTCCCATTTGCAGGTGGGCACAAGCCCCTCCCCCATTTCCCCTTCCTTCTGCCTCTTCCCCCCTGCTACTTATGCTCAAACACGCACTCGGTACACTTTACAGTTTAGATGAAGTCCATTTTTTTCATGCACTTCAAGTCCACAAAGCAAGTTCTCCACTAATGGGAAAAAATAGTCTTGGTTTTATTTGCACGATGCTCATTTAATTGTGGGATCTTTTTTACTTGCTCTCTGTGAAATGACCTCAGTCTGGCAGGCTCTGCCCCCCCTCAGGATCCTGTGAGCTCAGGCAAAGCTGTTGCCCTGGAGACGATTACTTCAAGTTTTGAGGGACATGGAACAAGAGGAGGGGATATGCCAAAAATAAGAAGAGAAGAAAGATGGAAATCACAAAGTTTAGAATTGAATGGAGAGAGGAATTTGATAAAATGCTGTCAGAAATTCAATAAAAAGACTGAACCAGAATGAAGTGGCTGGAACCCAAGTGACCCTTCAACCTCGCTTGTCCAAACCCTCAGTAATAAGAACATATGAAAGCGCCAACTTGTTCTGAAACTCAATGTCAAAAGTGCATTTCCTGTTCTTTTCTTTCCAGACAAAGTCAGCATGTTGTCAGCCTTCATGGCTCCCTTCAAGCACTTGAGCCCCGGGGCCACAAACACGGAGGATGAAGACAATCTAAGTAAGCAGTTCCCCTCCCTGAAGAGTGTGGGGGGCAGGTCCCAGCCTGATGTGCCGAGGGGTGTCCTTCACTGTTCCCAAAAGCAGAGGCCCTTGGGGTGATTCCAGGGGAGTACTATCTGAGCCTGCTGGAGCAACAGGCTCTGCTCCTGCTCTCACCTGAAATCTCGTCCCCACCTGGAATTCTGTCCCCACCTGGAATACCATCCTACCTGGAATCCCATCCTCACCTGGAATTTCATCCTCACCTGGAATCCCACCCATCCCCACCTGGAACCTTGTCCTCACCTGGAAACCCACCGTCACCTGGGTGGTAGGAAAATATTAGCAGTGACTATGTTATTGAGAACTCCAGAGAATATATATATATATATATGAATATATTTATATTCACATTTTTATAAAGTTCTCTTGGGACATCCCTCTCCTCTTTTCTGTGTCTTTCCCTTCCAAACAAGAGAGAGAGAGTGAGAGAGAGAGAGGGAGAGGGAGAGGGAGAGGGAGAGGGTAAAGAAAAATGAACAGTCTCTTTGAACACAGTACAATTTCTTAACAAGGAAAGAGCTGGACGGGTGCCTGCCAGTGGGAACATTCTGGCACGTGAGCCTGGAGAGATGCTGAGCAGTGTAGTGTGGGGACCAGAAGCCGGTGTGGGGAGGGGACCTGAACAGCACCCCTAGTCAGACCCCTGAGGAGCAGAGCTGCCAGGACTGGCATGTGCGAGAGTCTGGGAGCGGCTGGCATGCATTGCACTTGCCTCTTCTGGGAGCATATTGTCAAGCATTTAACTGAAGGGGGCAAATGTTCCAAATCTTGTAAATACCTCTTGTGTTTCAGCATTACCTAACAGATGGGTTACCGTCTCAGCCAGAAAGAGTTCAGAGGGTGCCAGTGGTCTTGGGAGGGGGAGGACGTGGACTGCTTGTTTACTAGTGGTCACTGGCATGATTGACGTGACCAAGAAGCAGCAGTGGGAGCACTGGCCCAGGAATGCTCTCCATTTGCTACCAGCTTGTAAGAGATGCAACGCACCACCTGCATAGCCCTTCCCCAGAAAACATAACAGACTGAGGTGAGTGCCCCGGGTCGTTCCACAAAAGCATAGTCACGGAGTGTTTGCTCATCAGCCCCAGAGCCAACCCTAGCGATACTCTAGCTTGAGTCCTTCATTTTCTAGATGAAAAAGGACAGGCGTAGAGGATGAGCAGAAGTCATGTGGGAGTCAGAACACGGGTCTCCTGACCATCCGTTCGGGGCCTCGGCAAAGCACGGAGTCCAAGGGAAGCATGGATAAATTATTGCTTCCGTTCTGTGAGGTCTAAACTGGAAATTTCCTAGGACTTAGCCAGTGTATTGTGAGCTTGAGGAATTCAATCTTACTCTTCCTTTGTGTTCCCTCTGAGCCAGATTAGTCTCCCCAGGCAGGGCCTTCTCTCCCCCTTGCCTGACGATTTCTGAGGATGGCACAATTCAGGAAGTAGAAGGCCGACATCATCTCATCCTCTGTACTCATGAGCCCCACAGCCCTGGGCCATGAACGTCAACGCTCAGACCTTCAGAGCCGCATGTCCAAGACAGGGACAGTAATGTTCCCCGGGTCACAACTTTGAGGGCAGAATCGAATGAGATAATGCATGAAGACATTTTAGGCAAGGGCCTGGGGTATATAAAGGCGTGGTCAAGGTTTTCCACTTCCTGGGATTAAGGCTGTTTTCCCTGAGTCAGCTCACTGGTAACAGGTGAAACCTTCAGATAAGCATGACTTATTGTTTATTACATATTAAAATGCCTTTGAAATGTTTAGAAAATCGTACTTTCTACCAGTGGATTAGTCACCCCCTTTGTAATACATGCTGTGAACATACTCAGAAAACCCTCTCCTCACATACTGCTCAGAGGTGCCCTTCCACATGGTGGCCTGGTCTTAACACTTGGCACGACTTTTATCCAGGCAGCCTGTCAGTTTGCTGCCCAAATGCCACTGGCAGGTGGAAGAGGGGTGACTGCCACTCCCCTGGAGGGGCCCATGTGTGTGTGTGTGATGAGTATGTGTGTTCATGTGTGTGCATGTATGTGTGTTTGTGTGTGTGATTGGTATGTGTTCATGTATGTTCATGTGTGTGTTTGTGTGTGTGATAGGTGTATGACTGGTGTGTGTTCATATGTGTGTGTGATGGGTGGGTGTGTTTGTGTGTGTGTATTCAAGTGTGTGGTGTGTGAGTGAGATGTACGTGGTGTGTGTGTGATATGTGTGATGTGAGGTGGATGTTCACTGCGTGTGCATGTGTGTGCAGTGTGTACACACAAGTGTGTGGGAAGGGAGGGTGGCTGGTAGAAGGAAACGAATCCTTGCTTTGGAGCCCCCTGTTTTTATCTGTCAACCTTCAAAAGGGTGTGTCTGGGTGGGTTTAAGATGAAGGTCACCATTCAGGACCATCTGTCTCCCACCCCCCACCTCTGCTCCTCCCAGGAGCTGAATTGCAGTGTCCAGGGCTAAGCTGGGCTCAGCCATCAGTAGGCAGACAGAGAATTGGCCTGAGCAAGGACGGTGCCCATGAGCCCACCTGGAAGCCAGTGGTCAGCAGGGTGGGTCCCAGCCAACTGTCTGTCAGACTATGCTGTGCTGTTTAGACTTTGTGTTTAAGCTGGTAGCCCTGCAAGCTTTCTTCTTGGAACTCTGAGGGAACTCTGAGGTACTGCTCTGGCCCCACAACTTCTGTCCTGCCACTGACACAAGGGTGCCCACGAGGGCCGAGGCTGCATAGCCCGTGCCCTTTGCTCTGTAGTCAGGGGAAGAGCATCCCGCCGGCCACATCTGCTCAGCTCAGCTTCCAGTCTTTGAAAGGAGACTTCTGGTCTTGCTGCTGAGCCTGATCCAGGAGCCACCGGTGCCAGGACTGACTCACCAGGCCCCCTGGCTGCCACCTGTCTGTGCTTCTCACACGTGGGTGAGCCGTAGCCACCCCGCTTTACACACTGTCCCCATTGACCCTGACAAAAGCCCGGTGTGGCCCAGTCCATCTGTGCACCAATCAGACGACAGCCCCCAGGTACACAGAGTCTCAGCCACACTCTTCTCTCCCAGAAGTGACCAGCCAGGGCTCACAGTATCCGTGAACCCTGGAGCCGGCTCCCCAGACAAGGCTGAGCCTCTGAAAATGACAGGACACATCACAACAGAGTGAGACAAGGGGGAAAGCACTTGCCTGCCCCATGGCTCCAGAGTGGTTTGACACCCCCCTCACACACACCCCCACACCCCCACCCACCCCCCACTCACACAGGCTGGTCTGTGGGCTAATCACCAGTGAGGTTGGGTCCAATTCCTTTTCGCATTTCCTGAGCAGACACCAGACAGGCCCAGAGTGCCTAAGTACACAAGGAAAAGGTTAAAGGCTGGCGACATGCCCCAGGGGGGTTTGCATGAGGCAGCCAGGACAGGAGCCTGCTGGGGACAATGTCCCCCACCTCAGAGGTGACACTCGGGGCCACCTGCCCCTGAGACTCACAGAAGCAGGAAGCATCTCCAGTCTACAGTCAGGAGGGAGAGCAAGCATTCTCGGCCTCCTGATTTGTTATCTCCAGGTTTTCCCCTGACCACAGAGTGAGTGACAACTATTAAGGAAATGAAGAGAAAGTGAGACTCATTTCCTGGGTCAGGGAAGGGATTTCCCCTACTTAGGATCACTAAGTGGAAGGAGACGTGAACTCGTGACACCATGGCTGACACCTGCAGAAAGCTCACGTCGGGGACAGGCAAACTGGTGGCAGCCTTTCGAGAACAGCGGGCATTTCTTTACACAGCTCCGACCAGGGCAGGTCTCTCCACCCTTGTTCCTCTGGGCCCCAGAGCCATCGGACCACGTGTCACTGTGTGCAGATCACAAGTGTCCGTCTGCCTCTCCCACTAGACCGAGCATCCCAAAAGGCAAAGGCCACTTTCCCCTTGTTTGCCCCAGGAACCAGATTACTGACACTTGGGAGGTTTGGGGAAGTCTTTGTGAGAATCAGTGTTTGTCTTCCAACCTGTCCCCCACAGCCCTGGGAGACAGACGCACTGTGACCCCTACTTTCTGCTGGAACCTGGGATTCCAGCACCTAAAATAATCAGGGAGAGCAGCTGGGCCTAGACAAAAAAAAAAATGGCTTACAGGTGTCTGTCTCTCTCTTTCCTGTTACACTAGTCTCCCACCCCCACCCTTATCCGCAGTCTCACTTTCCACGGTTTCAGTTACCCCTGGTCAACTTCAATCTGAAAACATTAAGTGAAAAATTCCAGAAATAAACAATTCTTAAGTTTTAAATTGTGTGCCGTTCTGAGTATTGTGATGAAATCTTGTGCCGTCCTTTTCCAACCCCACCCAGGGCATGACTCATCCCTTTGTCCAGCGTACACCTGTTAGTCACTTAGTAGCCGTCCCGGTTATCAGATAGGTTATCAGAGAGAGAGAGGCCACATTCATCTAACTTTCATTGCAGTCTATGATTACAATTGTTCTGTTTTATTATCAGTTATTGCTGTTAATCACCTACTGTGCCTAATGTATAAATTAAACTTTATCATAGGTATGCATGTGTGGGATTCGGTGCTATCCACAGTTTCAGGCATCCACTGGGGGTCTCGGAACTTGTCCCCCACAGATAAAGAGGACGATTGTATTTTTTAAAAATCTGTTAGATTTTCCTATATGTCAGGGGTTTGTTTGGTTTTGGGGTTTTTTTATGTTTATTTTATTTTATTTTTTCATCACGCCCCTCCCACAATCTGCCGCCTTACTCCCCCGCCTCCCATATCATACATATCTATTACAATTCCATTGACTCCACTCCCAAACTATATGTCATGGTTTTTGCTGAGCCTAGTACATGTGTTCCTTTAGTCCAATCTCATAATATAAGATTTATTAAAACCCACCTTTTCCATCTTACGAAAATGACATTTGGGCAGGTTGAGGAACTTGGCCAAAGTCACATTTACATAAAGGATGGAGAGGACTTTGACCTTTACCTGCTTGACCCTGGAGCTTGACCCCTAGTCTGCTTGTTTGCAAAAGCCATTGGGTAACGTCATGCCCGGAGATTCTAGCTACTATGTGCGGGATAGGACCTGGCAGTCTGCATTTTTAGTTATTAGCTATTAGTTATTGATTATTTTGGAAGGGCTTTTAGTGCCACAATCTGATCATCACGTCTGTGCCACAGGAGACTTTCATAATGACTGTCATCATCGGATATTGAGTATTGTGGCAGAGCAGAGCATGGAAGCAATCTCAGTGCAGACAGTGGGAGGACTGGGGGCCATGATGGCTACTCCAAGATACACCTTTCTACCTGACAAGGCAACAGAGCTGATATGCTGGTCCCACAACCTCCATACTGTGAGAAATCAGTAAGCAATTAGAGCTCCCAGCAAGTTTCTAGGCCTTCTGCTGTGGGGACCTTTCAGCTGGGTTGTTTTTTGTTTTATTGGTTTTTTTTTCCATTTTTACGTTCAATTTGGGAAACTGCCTGGTTAATCCAATCTACTGGCCTGGGCCTGAAACACCCCCCACGGCAGAGCTCCTGGTTGTGTGAACACAGATGCATAGCGATTCACAGAGGAGGATGACATGTGGCACTTGATATCAGGAGGTAATTGTTTCAACTAAAATAGCCTATAAGTGATGCCATCCACCTCTAACATTGAAACGCTCAGGTTGACACTTAAACAAATCGCCTCTGCAGACCTAATGTTTGATAGCAGCAAGCTGCTCAAGAAAATACTAACAGAACCGCCACAACTTAGAGAACAAAGCTCATGGACAGTGGCAGTTTTAGCACCTTCAAAATGGGCCTCTCACCACCAGGAACACCGCCAGTTGGGCTGGTGGGAATAGGGGCAGGAGGCGTCACCCAAGCTGGGAGGACCACAGCCCTAAAACACAGACAGGAGCCTTCTCAAGTGTGGGGGGCACCTGGTGGTTCAAGCATCTACTGTGCCCTTTCTCATTATTATTCTCCAACAGCAGTGCCACCAGGAAGCAACAGGGGCTCTGACCTTGTGGTTCTGTGGGGTCCAAGCTGAGGGTTTCTAAAGAGGACAGTCTCACTAGTGAAGAGGTGTCCAAGACAGTCAGCCTTGAATAGCTAAATTATCATTAAGTTCATCCATCACCCACAGTTACAGATGATGACTTTGCTAAACTTAAATCATATAATTTCTTGCAAAAGACTTGTAAAAGAGTAGAGCTACAATGGAAGCTCCCTGCAGGCCCCCATCTCATCTACTCCTTGTTTCCTGGGAAAGGGAGCATCTAAGCTTCACCTCCTATGTCTGATTACACGAACAACTTGTGGTGTCTGTGCTGTTATCATTTATGTTCACGACATCCCACTCTGTGTATTACTCTGCAAGTTGCTTTTATTGTCTAACATCGTTGTTCTGAGATCCCTCCATGTTGGAGTACATAGACCTGGTCATTGAACATAAGTGCTATCAGGTGTCCCAGCCTATGAATGCACAACAGTTTGGTCACCACCACACCACAGGGAAGGCCTCAGCATTGCCCGAAGCTGAGAGAAAGGACTACATGTTCATTTGGGTTTGGGGGTGGCTATGGAAGAGAGGGGCTGGAGACCTATACCCGGCTGTCCTAAGCCCTGTGACAGCGGCACTCAGAGCAGCAGGGGGAGCAGCAGTAGGTAGGTCAGGCTCCTCCCCACATCCACACCCCACTTTCGGGGGTCAGAAAAGTTAGTATCTCCTGTCAGCCAGAAAACAAAGGGTGCCCTCAAAGGCCCGGAGGAGGTGCTGGCTGACAGCAGGGCTCACAATCCCTGGCAGTGGTGTCTGGCATCAGGCAACCTGAGGGCCCTGGGTCACGCCTGTCTGTTCTCACCTCCAGGTACCAGCAGCGCAGACGTGAAGGAGAACCGGAATGTGAGCAACCTAGAGGCGCGGCCGCTGCCCGCCGGCGACAGGGCCCGAGGCAGCGTGCCCGGCGTGAAAAGAAAAAGGCCCCTGGAGGAGGGCAATGGCGGCCACCTGTGCCAAGTGCAGTTGATCTGGAAAAAGTTGTCCTGGTCGATGGCGCCCAAGAATGCACTGGTCCAGCTGCATGAGCTGCGGCCGGGCCTGCAGTACCGGATGGTGTCCCAGACAGGACCGGTGCACGCACCCGTCTTCGCTGTGGCCGTGGAGGTGAACGGGCTGACGTTCGAGGGCACGGGGCCCACCAAGAAGAAGGCCAAAATGCGGGCGGCCGAGCTGGCCCTGCGCTCCTTCGTGCAGTTCCCCAACGCCTGCCAGGCGCACCTGGCCATGGGCAGTGGCCCCAGCCCCTGCACGGACTTCACCTCCGACCAGGCTGACTTTCCCGACACGCTGTTCAAGGAGTTTGAGCCGGCAGCGCCAAGCCCGGCCTTCCCTGGCCGCCGCCCCGCTGAGCCCGAGTTGCTGTCTGCAGCATGCCGGCGGGGGCGCCTGCTGCGCCGCACCCTAGACCTGGTGGCACCGGGAGACAGGAACCCGGTGGTGCTGCTGAACCAGCTGCGCGCTGGCCTGCGATATGTGTGCCTCTCCGAGCGGCCCCGCAGCTTCGTCATGGCCGTGAGCGTGGACGGGAGGACGTTTGAAGGCTCGGGACGCAGCAAGAAGCTGGCCAAGGGTCAGGCCGCGCAGGCCGCCCTCCAGGCCCTCTTCGACATCCGGCTGCCCGGCCACGTGCCCAGCAGGAGTAAAAGTCACCTCTTGCCCCAGGTGAGAATTCTCAGGTAGCTGCCGGATGCTAGGACGACCGTGAGCGGGGACAGGCAGCAGGCAGCCCCTCTGCTCCTGCGGCTGTAAGTAGATAGCGCCCCATGCCCCTCCCAGAAAAGACAGCTCAGCTGGTCCCAGCATCACCAATAGGGCATGTCAGGCTTTGGAGAGAGCCTTGAGCATGTAGAGAAAGAATGTCAACACTTGGACTTGGCACAGATGTGGGAGGACGAGTGAAGGCAGGTGATGTCTGCAATGACATCAGTGGCAGGGGGACAAGGCAGCGCTGGTATGGGGCCACTGTCCCCAAACAGGAAGGCGGGTGGTATCAACCGGGCCCTTCAGTGACTTGGGGGCTGAGCTCTCTGCCTTGGGAAAACCAGCAGGAGGTGCAAATGAATGTTAGGTGGCAGTTTGGGCACAGCTTCTCGCTAGGGAGGCTGGAGGAAGCGAAGTGAATGTGAGTCGTCTGGCCTCAGTGACTTTAACTGGAGGCAGGTGCCTGTGTGGCCCCCGGGGGCCCCACATAGAGGAGAGGGTCCAAGAGTTCAACCCTCGGCTGTATGCAGAGGGCTCAGAACCAGGACGGGGCTGGAGCCTTGTGTCACCTTCGCCTCTGGTCCTTTCATACCGGTAACCATCTGCTTTCTCATGCTGGTTCCCCTTTGTTCACTGGAGAAATACCTTCGTAGCACTAACCACATGTCGGGATCGATTCTTACCCTATTCCCAGTTTTCTAACTACTTATTTATGCAAATTACCTTTCTCAGCATTCTGAGAATTGTCTGAGGGTGTTGCTAATGTGTGAGATTCAGGAAAGTATCTTTAACTCACTTTGGTGTCATTTGGGGGAAGAAACATTTTATAGAGTTCAAAAGCACTCAGCCCAGCACCGATCCACAGCGAGTAGTGCCCAGTGGTTGTAGGCAGTCGGTCCCATCACTGTCATGATCCCATCGCAACACCCAGGACGGGAGGCCGTGCATACCTCAGGGGGCATGGAGGGGGCTGCACAGCGGCCCTCCCTGAGGCACAGGACACATGCCTCGTGCCAAATCCCAAAGCTCAGTAAATATGTGTCTGATGGAGGTCCACTCCTCATAGCCCAGCCGGGTGAGGGACACAGAAAGAGGAACCCCAATCGAGAGATGGCCATTTCTCCCCGCATCTTCACCCCCAATGCCTTCATTTATTTTTAAATATTTATTGCACATTCTCAGGAGCGGTTGGGAGGTTTTAGACCACAATCTCCACTATCTCGCCCTTAAGCCCACCCTCAGGTAATATATAGTCCAGAAGGAAACAGGTGTTTGCAAACAAGTTCAGCATCACAGGTCCATGAGCACCTCTTACCAGAACCCCTGCAGCCTCGTTTCTCTCTCCTGGCACTTCCATGTTATTTGTTTCCTCTCTCTTTCCTTCCAATCCTGTTTCTCCATTATCTGTAGCTTAAACTTGCCCACCACGCCAAAGGAAGCCACTGGGCCCCCTGTGGCCCGATGAGTCACAGGCGACCCCATCCCCAATATCGCCTCTGTCTTCTCGCCACCTTCTCAGAGGTCCCCGCTGTATGGAGGCAGTGGCGTGGCCCTGCCACCCCTGCTCCCAGCCGGCCCCACCCCTTGTGGAAGTTGAAGGGTGTCAGTGAGTTCCCGCCTCAGTATGTTCTCTCACTGTGTCACCCCAAGCTTGCCGCGCAGGGACCGGGAGCACCACCGCTCTGTAACAGTCATTTGACCCCAGTTGCAGCACATCAGTTAAAGCCACAGCCACTAAATTCTTTTTCTCTGACAATCTGCTAACCACCCCGACTGGATGATGGAGGGCATGGAGCAGCATGAGGGCTGCTGGCCATCCATCACACCCAAGGTGCTGCCATCCTGAGGCTCATTACCATCCCCTCACCCCATCGCCCGGGCTGGGTAGGGCTGAGGCAGGTCAGAAAACCCAGGACCAGGTGCCATCAGCGGCTTCATTAAATTCAAATGTTATCTTGAAAACGTAGTCTGGATTCAGGGACTCATCTTTAGAAAGAAGATTCCAAGAGTCCCGTAAATGCTGTTTGCTCTCCTAATCGGCCCAACGCCCTGACCCTACAGCAGACACCTGGTCCTGCTGGACCCTGGTCCTGAGCTCCAGCCCCAGGGGCACAACGCTTAGCTATCCTAACTGCGTGTTAGCAGCGGCTCCTGGAGAGGAGGTCAGGCATCCCCTCCCTGGCCAGGTTCCCAGAAAAGGCAGGTCCCCCAGCCAGTGAGCTCTGAGGACCCTGCCTGAGTCCACCCTGGAGGTTGACAGGGCACTTGGTGCCAGAGAGACAATTTCGGGAACTTGGGTACCAACACCAATATTTAATGTTCTCTGCCCAAAGTCCCAGGTTCCGCCCTACACAGGGAGTGATAAGCCACGGGTCTGGTTCTGAGACACACATGTTGGGCCACACTTGTATAGAAGCAAACTGAGAGACGTGTCCCAGTTTAGTGCTTTAACCAAAGGCTCGGTCTTGTCTGAGTGATCCTGGATGGCTCCCTCTTCAAATAACATTCAGTGAGATGAACTGACATTCAGCGAAAACAGTTTCAGGTGTGATGGTGCATAGGGTTGTATAGGGTGAGTGTGTAAAGTGCCACCATGGGCCAGGCTGCATGAGATGCAGTAGGTGCTGGAGGGAGGGCCAGCCTCACGCAGGTGAGTCACTCAACTGCCCCACCAGGTAACCCACCCTCGGAACCTCATCAGGGCTGTGCCCTGGGCGTCAGCCTGGATAGCAGGATCACAGCGGGACCAGCACGGTGGTCAGATGTTTGCTCTGAGGCTGGAGATTCTAAGTAAGCCACTCCCCCCAAATGCCCCTCGAGTAAAAGCCTGCAGGGAGCACTCTGGAGGGGTGGCTGCCACTGCACTCGTTGTCCAATCAGCTTTCTTGAAAGAGTGAGGCACCTACTCCTCTGAGAGTAACATCGAGTGTCTTGGGTTGGCATGGGGGGCGGGGGGGTGTACCATGATTGGGGCTGTTCCTGTCCCCACACTCGGACCCCATGGTTCCCTCCGGCTGCAAACCAGGTGTCCATCTCACTCACTGTCAGTGTGTCATCTGTGGGGTGCTCCCCAGGTAAACAGTGCTGAACAGGCTAGGCTGGGACTCTGTCCTGGATTCCATCTAGAGCCTCTGTCTGTGGTTGCCATGAACTCCCTTACTCATCTGTGCTAACAGTCACTGTTTCACAAATGAATAAAATGATCAAGGGCTTGGAGGGAATGACTACGAGGTTTCTCTCCCCAAAACAATCTCAGTGCATACGTGGGTGAAGGATCAAATAGAAGCTCATCACTTAGGGGCTGGTCCTTCTTACCCAACACTTCTGAGCAATTCTATAATTCTCTAAGGCAGCGGTTCTCAACCTTCCTAATGCCGTGACCCCTTAATACAGTTCCTCATGTTGTGGTGACCCCCAACCATAAAATTATTTTCGTTGATACTCTATAACTGTAATTTTGCTACTGTTATGAATTGTAATGTAAGTATCTTTTTGTTTTCCGATGGCCTTAGGCGACCCCTGTGAAAGGATCGTTGGGCCCCCAAAGGGGTCGCGACCCACAGGTTGAGAACCGCTGCAAGGGAAAGAGGGAGGAAATTCTCCTGGTTGTTAAGAGCGGCTTGTCTGATGTTAACTCTTGTTTCTCAGAAGCTGTGAACAGTTGTGTGAACAAGGTGCTTGGTTTGGGAAGGGTGGAGGGAGGCAAGAGGAGGAAAGGGACATGGCTGTTTTATCCAGAATTGTGGAGCCCTCCTAAGACTGGACTTTAAAATGGTCACCACCTCAGGTGGCCCCAAAACTAGTACAGTCACCCCCGACTCTCCATGGCTGCCCTCCTGGGACAGATGGAGCTAACACCTGGGCAGGTGGGCCTCATTCCAGTCAAGACTCCCTGGACCCTGGTCACTGGACAGCACTGGGTCCATGTGGAGCTCTGCTATTTTCCACCAGCATGACCTGGGCTGATCTGGGCCTCTGGAGGGAGGCTGAAAACTCCAGCTCTGGGTGGAACCCCCCAGCAGTGGGGGCCAATGTGCTTTGCCTCCTTGGAATTGTTCTCCCCCTCAGCTGTGACCACTTGCCCAGGCTGAAGCCGTGATCATTCTGGAGGCCTTTTTCCTTTAACACCTCTGCCTGCCTGGGTTCTGTGACCACGCACACCCTCTTGTGGTTCATGAAGAGAGAAAGGCAGCCACCCTTCACACAGCCAGCTGACCCTGAACAACTTTCCTTCTTCATTTTCCTGTTTCCTCAGAATAGACACTGACAGTCAGAACTATAGTGACAGTTCACTGTTGTGACACATGGAAAAATCTCTTAAAATCCTTGCTTTTTTTTT